>NC_088300.1:19857756-20161293 GCF_032854445.1 Liolophura sinensis | reverse complement strand
TTGATCCCCTTCCTTCGCTGCTTTAGCAGATATGTAATAAACCTATTCTACTTATGTAGCACTGGAGCTTCTTGTAACAAATTAACTTGATGTGGTCACAATTTAAAAAATGGCCTTGTAGATTGGGCTTTATTTATTTTTGATATCTGCGTATGCCAGCTTTAGCTTATTTCTTGTCACTTTACAAACATCTTCCGCCAGGATGTACTACACACAATGTCTCTCAAGGTGTAGCCAGATATGGATAAAGAACATAATAACATGGGTAGGCATATGCAGTGTTATTGGACACTGATTTGATCCATTGGTTCACTCGAAAGCAATAGTAAAAGGGAGGCAACTTCTACGTGAATTAATACGTCTATGCCAGTGTATGCACAAACAAAGGTTAAGCCTTAGATAATAGCCATTGGCAAAAATATAGACATTGCTTGAACCACAAATTGGAACAACCTGACAACAAGGGCCGGAGTAATGGCGTTAGAATGACATTTCTTGTACATACTTGTTTGGAAAAGGGATCATTAGATTTAAGATGTTGTAGCTGTCTTACAAATTACCTGGCCAAGCTTAACATATCGGCCGTGAGAAAGAACAACCTCATGACATCCGATGGTGATTTTGCCTCAAATATGCCTCAAAATCACACTCAACGCATATTCCCTGCTCTAGCAAAGACAGACGTATTGAAACGACATGTTTATGGTTGAACGACAAAAGGAAATCATTTTTGACCCACAAAACTAAAAATATACTATAAGTTACTGTATTGCTTTGTTACTGTTTTTATGCAACTGTTTTACCAAAATTGTCAATGAAAGGGTGCCGCTCACTTGCACATGTTCATGTCTTCGTTTGAGGCTCAGTTTTGGATAGATATGTCAAGGTTTCGTCAGCCTGGTAAGGCCATACTGTCACAAGCTGTAGTGTTCTACAAATATTGAGCTAATAGGCTCAAAATAGTCTCGCGCGTTTGTTGAATAAGCCAGTACTGGTAGTTGTCTTAATGGGGGAGAAAGCATCAGAAGGAACCATTATAAACTGTATGTGAAAATATCTTTACCTCCTTTTTTACGTATTGCTTTTGTCAACAAATGAAGTACAGTCAAGTATGTGGAGTGTAACGCCATACTGACAAAGTATGCTACCAACGGTGACACACAGCTTTCTATATCATTGATACCAGGCTGAATAATAACCTTATGAAACAACTACTCTTATGCCACGTGCGCCCTTGCACGAAAATGCAAATCTGACATTAAAAACCTCTTTTAGAGCCAGGGAAATGTCGCTGTGACGTCATTAACGGCATACTTTGGTAATATATCCATGAATTTCACCTTTCAGTCCAAACCTCTGACTGTGATTAATTTACAGTATTGTGGTTATTTGATATAAAAAGGTTGTAGGGGATACAGCATGTAGCATATTACTTTTTTAAAAAAGGACAACAATTTGTTTTCAGTCATATCTGAAACATACTGGACGTCTATACCCTTAGGTTAAGGTCCTCATGTTGAGCGGCTAATGGTCTGGTGCTGCTGGCAATGTGCTGCTGGCAATGTGCTGCTGGCAATGTGCTGCTGGCAATGTGCTGCTGGCAGTTAGGTGTTTAATTGAGAACCACTCCTGACTTGGGACCTAAGCAATCTTCATCCCAACAGTGCAATATCCACAAAAGTGTACAGTTCTTCGCCTGGACATCAAGTGTTTAACGTTTAATAGTTTCCTGTTGCCTCCTGACAAACCTAAGACTTCCATACAATGTAACATTGCTAGCCATACCCCAGTTAAAAAGTGCCAATTATACGAGAAATTCAGTCTTTTGTAATAGCCAATCTTGTATCGAATTTAGCAGAATTGCAGGGTGATGCCTGCAGTTGTCTTTAATCTAGGTTTGACAAATCAGGTAATTATGGTTGTATCACCATAACGGTGTCTATTATTATAAATGCCGTTCTGCAGTTTTACCTTGCCAATCAAGTTATTTGTCACTTCTGCTGTGGAGATTACCATTGAATGTAATTACAGTAGGGTTGTTTCCTAGTAAGGTTGTTATCATTATGATTGCCAACAGATGTGATGATGAGTGTCCAAAATAAAGACAAGAGGGCGGAATTTGTTGTTTTACCTGCATGGACACCGAGATCCTCACATATCCATCACGGCAAATACGCTTTTATTTTGTTTTAAACGTAGGTTTATTAAAAAGCTATATAGTAAGTTGGTGGCCTATAGGGTGTAGCATGCAGCTTTATAGACATAGTTTGGTGGATATATAAAAAGAAAAACAAATGTACAATACTTAGATTGCAGAAATGTGAATATGTAAGACAATAAATAGTTCTTCTGTTGATTGTGACGCACCAACGTTCGGTTCCACATCTCCACAAATGAATGGTATAACTGAAATCAACAAGACACAGTGGAGAGAATCAGTTATTTCACGTTGTATCAGACTAAGTATATAGGCTCTGTTGACTGCTTTAACTTTAATATAGTTAAGGAAAGCATACAGGAATTCCATGCCAAAACTGGATGAAAACTTCGCAAAAATATTTGCTCAAAAAGACCAATTGTCACTCGATAAAGCACAAAATCGTTACCCATTGTCAAACACAATAACCATGCAGAATATACATGTATGTGCGAACAATATCGGAATAGAGACAGTCAAGTCCTCCGAACAAACAATATGGAAATAGCATAAAAATAAGGGCTGGGATATACCAATCCAAAGAAAAAGTAGTGCAAAAATAATGACAAAAAGGGAAAACACATATGTAAATAAGTGAAGATAGGTATATATGGTGGCAGACAGTCGAAGTGGAATTTTTTTTTTTTCTATTTTCCAATAACCTCTGGGCGTTAGATATATAGCTAGTTCTTCTATAGCCATTTCTAGTAATTATCCTGTCTAAGGCCATGAAAAGTTTAATACTATCTGAACGAAAGGAAGGCTGGTCTACTATATGTATATGTAATAAGCAAGGCCAGGTCCAGCTCAGGGTGCTATTTAATCTCGCCCCAAGGGGTCAAGACGCATAGACTGTAGACCCTTCCTTATATACGGTAATGGATGAAAAACGGAGATGGTACCTTAGGAGATGATACCTTAGGAGATTGTACCTTAGGAGATTGTAGCTTAGGAGATTGGAACTTAGGAGATGACACGTTAGGAGATGGTACCGTAGAAGATGGTACCTTAGGAGATGGCACCTTAGGAGATTGTATCTAAGGAGAGTGTACCCTAGAAGATGGCACCTTAGGAGGTTGTACCTTAGGAGATTGTACCTTAGGAGATGGTACCTTAGGAGATAGCACGTTAGGAGATTGTACCTTAGGAGATGGTACCCTAGAAGATAGCACCTTAGGAGGTTGTACCTTAGGAGATGGTACCTTAGGAGGTTGTACCTTAGGAGATGCTCTTAGGAGATTGTATCCTAGGAGATTGTACCTTAGGAGATGGTACCTTATTAGATGGCACCTTAGGAGATTGTACCTTAGGAGATGGTTCCTTAGGAGATTGTATCCTAGGAGATTGTACCTAAGGAGATGGCACCTTAGGAGATTGTATCTTAGGAGATTGTACCTTAGGAGATGGCACCTTATCAATAACATCCCCCCACCTCAAAAAACAAATAAGCAAACAAAGGTCGTCATAAAGACTAGGTCTCTTTTTGACGAATTTGTATAGCCATACGATAGTTCAGACAACTAGAACTTCAGTGGAGTATACCGTTTTTATGCCGACATTGTGTTATCAACGATCAGTTGTTTGGTTCCTTCAAGAAATATATTGAAGACGAAGTTAATGCTTAATGCTCTTCCCATACGATGTCCTTGTTTTAGATACATCCCTGATAGTCTCGTGGAAAAGGTCGTCGTTATAATTCACCTTCGATAAGAAATTGTGTTCAGAGTGAGTAAGTGAGTACTTATGGTTTAACGTCGTACTGAACAAGTTTTTAGTCATATGACGAGGAAGGAGTCCTTAGAGTGCATGCACGTGTAATGTGCCTCCTTGTTATAGGACGGGTTTCCAACGCTCTTTTATCTACTGCTTCACAGAAACGACTTACCGAAGGCAAGTAAGCCACCGCGTCCGAGTCATTATACTGATACGGGTCAACCAGCCGTTGCACCATCCCCTTAACGCTGAACGCTAAGTGAGGAGGCTACAACTTCCTCTTTTAAGGTCTTAGGTGTGACCTGACCAAGGATTGACCCTGGATCTACCGCCCCGAAGCCAATTGTGTTTAGAGTGTCCAGAGAATTAAATTGTAAAGTTAAGGACTTGAAGAACGTTTTTCATTTATATTAACAAATAAGGACCGGATTGTTTGTGTAGCGTGAAGTAGAGAATATTAACTATTATAATAAAATACAACATAAATAAATATAATATATATATGGTTTTTGAGTAATAATTTGTAAATGTGCATTTGCTAGTCCATCCATTGGTAATTATTTATTTGTTTGACCGTTATTTAATGCCAATTTTTTTTCACTGGTACAATGCGGTCAGTTTTATGTGTAGAGGAAACCGGAGTGGTCGGGGTAGACTGTTGATATCTGTCAGCTTACTGATAAATATTCCCACACATTACATATGTAGAGATGCACACGATATTTCTGATCTTCAGAGAACATTAGATAGTGCCACGGCTACATGAGCTTACTGGACTGTTTAATGTCACCAGGGACCCACAAGTAGTGAGAGCAGGGAAGATTAGAAATTCCCTGTCCAATGTCGGGTTCGAATCTGCACCTCATGTCATGCGCCTTTAACCACTAGACCACAGTCCGCTCCCCTCGACTGATATTACCTGTATGAGCGAGCTCCCCGTGACAGCTAGCAATATGTTCTTCAGTAACCAGCTGTAGTGCTGTGATAGAAACCAAACTCTCGTTATGTTTTAGCCTTACTGCCAGCTGACCTCTTAAAGAACCTATTGACATATATATAGCCTGTGAGTGCTTTAAACAGTTTATAATTCTGCTAGTATTAACTTCCTTTGGGCAAATTGCATTTTTGCAATTTATTTCCTGAACTACCTCGTCCAATTTACGTTGCCCACAAAAAGATGTACAAGTATATGCAGTAAACATTTTTAAAAAGAAAACTCTACTAATGGGTCTCTGAACTGAGCCTCGGGATTATCATTAAATTCTTGGCATATTGGTAAATAATGAAATTTATAAGGCAAGCAGATGTTCTTGCTGACCCAAAAATTGATCTTGCGAAATGACGCCTGGTCTCATGCTGCAACCGGTCACATCTGTAATTACCCCTTCGAACCTACCTGTTATCTAATACTTACGATTAACTACCTTATCATATCGCCAACCAACTTATCAGTACCACAATACATCCTCTCTGTATACGTAATCGCGACGTCAAAATGACATATGGCATCCAATACAACTGTTGCTGTCATGACGCCATTCCTCACCTCTTACATAAGCATAATGATGCACGCATTAGCTATCACGATCATTAACAATCATTATCACGATATAAGGTCGTCAAAACGTCATGTCCTAGGTTCTATAAAGATATATATTTATTAACATGAAATTTAGACAGCGATTATCGTTACTACATCCCTGACTGAGGTAAAGTGACAAGAGTCTGTATTTTAGTGGCTACGTGAGGCCATTTGCTATCTTACTCTCTACGCTGTACGTCTTTAATTATATGAAATCAAGCGTTCAAAAAGCCACTCATCATTACAATTGTTAGAATTAAAGTTTTTTGTCATCCTCATTAAATCACATACATCAAAGGCGATTAAGTTTATTCGTGGTTACTTCAGGAGGAACAGAATTTTTAGACCATTCTTACTGATAGCAGTTATAATAAGATTACAGGGCAAACCTCATGACTTCATCCCTACTTGTGTTAGCTTCAGTCGCTCCAGGTGGAAGTTTTTTACATATGACCTTTCCGTTTACAGCAGTCGTTAGAAGTTCGTTCACCTACTTTCAGCGTGGTAAACACTTGAACTGTAAAACGATTATCATACCCGAAGACAGGAACAGATTCGGCCAACGATACGTTCAGACTACGTCTAAATATTAATTTATTGAAACTTAATTACAACTTTGTTGTCTCTGCGTTCGGGCATCACAGCAGTGCTCCGATGACCTCGGACAACTGATTGAGCTTTACCCGCGTAATTCAGCATCACAGAGTCATTGCTCGTGAATTGTGCTTCCTCCACAGAAAGACTTAGTAACGACTTTACACTTCCGGATCAAAGACTTCACCGAATAACCAATTCAGAGTGAAACAACTTGGAATCGGAAGATTTGCTGTCGTCAATTGAATCTGGTATCGACCGCCTGTCAATCGATGAGGAGGACATAACTTAATAACTGTGTTTGGGAGGAACCGTTCTCCAGAAATTAGCAGATAATACACAACTCAAATTCCCCAAAATTCTCCAAATGTTTCTCAAAAGCGCCTATAGTCTTACTTGAGCTCGCGCTTACGTTTTCTTTTTTTTTCATCGTAGAACTAGTTGAACATCATAGAATCATGCAAAAGTTGAACACAATTCCAAAAAGTAAAAAAAACACACATTAAGGTTACTTCACTATTGGGTTGATTGCTGTTCATTCCTGTTTCCGTTAACTCCATAGTTCGCTCTCAAGAGAACAGAAAATGGATATGTTAAGCTTGTGTCAAAAAGGTTTGGGGTTAGGGTTAGCATCACACCCACTGCCCTGGGTTAGCACCACACGCACTACGCTGGGTTAACACCACACCCACTACGCTAGATTAGAACCACACCCACTGCGCTGGGTTAGCACCACACCCACTACATTGGGCTAGCACCACACCCGCTACGCTGGGTTACCACCACACCCATTACGCTAGATTAGAACCACACCCGCTAGACTGGGCTAGCACCATACCCGCTGCCCTCGGTTAGCACCACACTCACTACGCTAGATTAGAACCACACCCACTGCGCTGGGTTAGCACCACACCCACTACATTGGGCTAGCACCACACCCGCTACGCTGGGTTACCACCACACCCATTACGCTAGATTAGAACCACACCCGCTAGACTGGGCTAGTACCACACCCGCTGCCCTGGGTTAGCACCACACTCACTACGCTAGATTAGAACCACACCCACTGCGTTGGGTTAGCACCACACCCACTACATTGGGCTAGCACCACACCCGCTACGCTGGGTTACCACCACACCCATTACGCTAGATTAGAACCACACCCGCTAGACTGGGCTAGCACCACACCCGCTGCCCTGGGTTAGCACCACACTCACTACGCTAGATTAGAACCACACCCACTGCGTTGGGTTAGCACCACACCCACTACACTGGGCTGGCACCACACCCGCTGCCCTCGGTTAGCACCACACCCACTACGCTAGATTATAACCACACCCACTGCGCTGGTCTAGCACCACACCCACTACACTGGGCTAGCACCACACCCGCTACGCTGGGCTAGCACCACACCCACTAGGCCGGGTTAGTACCACACCCACTGCGCTGGGCTAGCACCACACCCACTACACTGGGCTAGCACCACACCCGCTACGCTGGGCTAGCACCACACCCACTACGCTGGGTTAACGTCACACTTGCTATGCTGAGTTAGCACCGCAACCACTACGCTGGGTTAGCACCACACCCGCTACGCTGGGTTAGCACCACACTTGCTACGCTGAGTTAACACCACACCGCTACGCTGGGACAGCACGACACCCACTAGGCAAGATTACGATCACACCCATTACCCTGGGTGGCACCATACCCACTACCCTGGGTTACCACCACACCCACTACGCTGGGTTAACGTCACACTCGCTACGCTGGGTTAGCACCACACTACGCTGGGACAGCACCACACACACTAGGCAAGGTTACGATCACACCCATTACCCTGGGTGGCACCATACCCACTACCCTGGGTTAGCACCACACCCACTACACTGGGTTAGCACCACACTACGCTAGGATAGGATACACCAGAGCCTTTATAATATCTATAATAGTGTTCCACTTTTACATTCTGTGTGATCTTTTTCTTTTTCTTAATCGACCGCTTCGGTGGCCGAATAGTTAGAGTGTCCACCTCAAATTTGGGAGACCCGGGAACAAATCCCCAGGTCGTGCCACCAAAAGCATTTGCTACTGCCTTGCTTGGCACTCAGCACTGACAGGTCAGAGCAAAAGAAACAGGACTGGTTTGCCCGGTGTCAGTATAATGTGACTGGGTGGTGTTTCATGTCTGGTATCTTTCACATGATACGGCGCCTTGCTTGGCACTCAGCACTGACAGGTCAGAGCAAAAGAAACAGGACTGCTTTGCCCGGTGTCAGTATAATGTGACTGGGTGGTGTTTCATGTCTGGTTTCTTTCACATGATACGGCACCTTGCTTGGCACTCAGCGCTGACAGGTCAGAACAAAGGAAACAGGACTGGTTTGCCCGGTGTCAGTATAATGTGACTGGGTGGTGTTTCATGTCTGGTTTCTTTCACATGATACTACATAAAACCCTAAGCATACATATACATTCATTCGTTTCTTAAACCTAACAGACAGTTTTTTTATGTGTTTTGATTTAAACTTATTATTTTTGACAATCGCCAATTGAGAACAAAATAATGTTGACGGTAAAAATTACAAACGTAATCAGCGGCACACTTTTTCCCTTCTTTTATATTATATCAAAGATTCTTTAACACAACTCAGTCATCTTCGGATCGCTACAGAATAAGTCTTTTGGTTTCTATTATATATCTACTGACAGCAGTGAAAAACTGGCTAGATAAAGCAGAATCATTGTATTTCCCCCAAGGCAAGTTTTTTCAATGTCAAACAAGTAGGAGTAAGCATGCGTCTTCTATACCAACCATATACCTGCTAATCTGTCTGATACATAGGAAAAGTCACCGACAGAACTGATAAAAGTTTACCTAGACCCACGTTTCTTCCCGTAAAAGACAAACATGTAAATAGACGTTAGCGGATGGGAAAACGCAGACAGATAAACAGACATGTGATTTCTGAACACGCCAGTCAGGGACAAGGGCGTACACAGATGAAGCGCTGATTGGTCAGATTGTCAAAATAATCGCAGAGCTCAGAGTATCATGTGACAGGTGAGTAGGAGTCAACACAGATTCCGTGTTTGACCTTTGCCCTTCACAGAAACAAGTCCGGCGCCAACTGTATAACTGATAACAGACTGGAGCTACTTATTGACTGATGGAAATAGCCATGTCTTCGATAAAATAAGATGGCCATTGGTAGTGCAGAATAAGCACATAATAACGAGTAAATTAAGAGGCACATCCATGAGTTTTATCTGTGTTATACATATGTTGTGATGTTTCTAATATATATCTCCGCAGAAGCTAGGCAGTAGTGTTACGACCCAAACTGTCTGTATTATAAAGAGATGGCTTGTTCAAAATACACGACAGTTTAGCCGCACAAAAAAGTAACCAAAACCAGCAGATTTTATTTTACAACAATTTATTAGGTTTAACAAGAACAGATAAAAAGACTTTTACAAATACTAAAGTACTTAAGTTTAACAAGAAAGGATAGCAGTATCTATACAAATACTAAAGTACTTACATGTACAACGGTGTCAAGTCCAAACGGACGCACAAACTCCACAATGCTTAAAAATTGCACAGAGGCAATATTCATAAGAGGGAAAATCCACAGTATAACTGAGTGTATGATGAAATATACACAAAATTCCACAGACAGGGTCCGTGTACTAATAAGCATTGTGTACACAAGAGCACAAATTGGATATACAAGTTCAGACTGAACAAGTGCTCGGTGGAGATAGGATATAACAAAGCCAGAGGCTATTAAGACGCCAAAATTCAGCACAAAAGGCCTACTAAAGTAACACACAGCGAAAGCATCCAAAACTCTCAATAATTCTCTTTTCTCCTCTTTGACCTGCTTTCATAGGTCTTATATAGACTGGTGGAATTTTCTAGAATAAGAAAATTCTTGAACACTTTTTGTAAACAAACAGGCCCCGAACCGAGCGTATTCTGGAACATTCTAAGGCAGAGGCAAACAGCAGGCCCTGAACTCAGCTTACGTAAACAGTGGCAAGCTAAATTTAGAAGGTGACGGCAGTTGTTCACAAAACAGTAGGCTATACTTTATGTAATCATCGTCTGATGACTGTTAAATCTTATGTCTGGAAACACTTTCATTTATTGGTTTTATATGTATTTGACTTAGGCTTAAATATTTGCTCCCAGATGCTGGTTTTATGAACCATAAATTTGTCTAATGATATTGCTTCCCTAATTATATGATATTCAAGCATAAACTGACTTGTATTCTGTGATGCTGTGGTTCTTTATAACTGTCTGTAACACAGGGCCGGGTTGTTCGAAAGTGTGTTAGCTACCAGTGGTATTAAATCATATTAAATATTTTAATTGTTAGCCCAACTCAGCAGCCAATGCAGTTGTCCAAAGTCAAAGTTTGACAGCAGCAGATTAAGGTCTCATTTAATATACTGTTGCGCAGTTATTTTTGGGCAAAGTTGGACAAAACTGAAGACTCGGCTTAAAGTGTTACGGTATTGAAAACAGCAACAGAAAACAGACTCAGTGACTCAATATTACAATGTAAACAATGCTTTATATATAAAATGAGACGTACAGTTTACAGACAGTTCAACAACAACAACATAAAAAAAAACATACACATCAGTATTACCGGTCTTTACAAGTTTCCAGTTCACCTTTGCATCCCAAGGAATGTATTCCAGGAAATCCAACGTAAAGACCATGGGATAAACACACAAGTCACAAATTGTCCCAGACAGGTACTTCGCCAGGTTAGCGAACGCGAACACAGTACACAGGTTACACAGAACTGGAACAGTCAAGCCTTTGAATGACGTCACACCCGCAGAGCACAACACAGGGTAAATACAGGCATGGAGGTATAATCCACTTCAGATCAGTCACAGCTCCCGCAGAAGCTCACAAACGAGCCGTTCAGAGACGTAGAGTAATGTCACCTTGTGGCAGAACGAACGTCCTTTGCCAAAACTGAAAACTTCAGTTTAGAGTCCTTGACGACCTTGTCGGTCAGGTGAGGTCAGCGTGTTAAACAAATTACACAGTCAACACTGTATAATCATAATAAAGGTCCGAACACCAATAAACGTGACTTCCGCAGAAATTCACATAAACCAGACATCAGTACTACTGTGGTACACAAACGGTGCCGGCATAAAAATCTGTCCTCCCAAATGAAACTGGCATCACCAGCTCATATCACAATAATGGACTCGATACGAGAGCGTCTCACACTCTCCTGGCTCCCAGTGGATGCAGCAAAAATACCTCCACTCTGCACAGAAAACACGGCTTATTTACGGTCCAGGTGGATTCAACTATTTTTAGACACAGAATTAACAGCCAATGTACAGCCAGTTAAATAAACAGAGCATTGAACAAGGTGCTTTCGGCCAGGTCCGCGCTGTACATATATAACAGGGCCTGTTATGCTTATAACATAACACAAAGGTCCGCAGACTAACAGTACATGAAGACGTTAAATAGTCATACATAACAAAAGTTAAATCTGGTATAAAATGTGAACAATGGGCCAAATGAATAGTGTCAAATTCTGTTTAGAAATGAAAGCAAATTGCTTATGACCTCTGTGGGATTGTGATTACGCCTACTTCAATTTTAAGTTGTGTTTGTCTGTAAGTGCACTAATGTAACTTCAATGTAACTATTGGATACTTTAGAGTTATATGGAAATCGCAGCCCTCTGGGGAAATCACGGGCAGAACTGGTAGGAAACCACAAACAAAGGGTGAACAGAACAACAAACAGAGCCTGGAAGTCACAGATGCCAGATAAATCAGAGACAATAAGGAAACATAGACAAAGGGCCAACGTTCATAAAACCTGACAAGTCATTTTTTTGTATTAACGTTCCTCGTAAACCAACTCGACCTTTAACACATTAACCCAAACAAAATCATTTACAAAGAAAAGTTACGACAACTTCTGTTTGTGAAGATGTTTGAAAGTGGTGCATAATAAACAGAGGCCAGCAATAGCACAGAAATCAGATATAGACGGAAATCAGCCAAAAAATAGAGGCCAGTGAAAAACATGTTTAGAGGCCTCCGCAAAACATGAGGAATACATATACATCAGGGGAAAACATGCGTTTAAAATCTGAGAAAAACGTAGAAGGAAGTCTGAGGAAACCATAGATAAAGGCCTGGAGTAAGAGAGAAAACATAGACAAAACCCTTGGAGAACACAGACAAAGGTCTGGGGAAAACAAAGAATATGCCAGTGAAAACATAAACAGAGGTCAGAGGAAAATATACACAGGAAAATATATTCAGAGGTCAGGGGGAAACATAGGCACAGACGAGGGGAACACATAGGGAGAGGCGAGCAGAAAACATAGGTAGGCCGAAAATATAGACAAAAGCCTGAGAAAAACATAGACAGAAGTCAGAAGAAGGCATATACAGAAGTAATAGGAAAACATACGCAAAGGATTGAGGAAAACATAGAGAGACATCACTCAGAGTCTGATGAAAACTTAAGAAGAGTTTGGAGGAAAACATAGAGAGAAGACACAGGAAGGCATTGGCAAGACCAGAAGAAAAAATAGGCAAAGGCGAGCGGAAAACATGGCATAGACAGAAGACAGAGGAAAACATAAGAAGATTCTGATGAAAACTTAAACACAGGTCAAAGGAAAACATGAACAAACACACGTGGAAAGCACAGACAGAGCCTAGCGGAAAACCTGAGATAAAATATGCATGTATAGACATAGAGGCCAGGGAAAACTACACCCACAAATTAGAACCCTAGAGAGAGCCCAGTTGAAGCAAGTTGAGAAGTGAACGTTGAATCAGACACATGCATACTGTTGTGTTACAGACAAATCTCTTTTCGTCTGAATCAATCGATCAATTTCGGTTTACCAACTAACTATAGTTAGAGCTACGTGAATTTAAAGAGGCACTCTGTTATTTGTAGACAGGTAAATACAGTTTTTAGATCAGATTTTTTATTTATCACCACGGATGCCAGTCTCTATTGCTCGTTTATCTTTTATCTTATTATCTTACCTTTCCATCGGCCCATGGATTACTACATACACTGTGAATCAGTCTCTTCAGTCGGCCGTAATTGCAGCCAGGAAGACAAGTTTTGACCAATGATAGACCTAGAGTCTAGGTACTGGCAAAAGAGATTGGTTAATTACAGCGGCGTTCTTGACTAAAAATGTGACTGCCGTCGAAAAAGTGGAATAACCTGTACTAAATGATCCTCAGATCTAATGTTTTTCTTTCAAATATTTTGAACATTTGAGACACGTCTGAACAATTTTTGTGTAAAATTTTTCAGACATCTATATGTCATGTAAAAATGGTAAGCAACATTATTGTACTTACAATTTACTAATTAACATTGTTTTTAATTATCCGTGCATGAAATCAATGAAATCTTTAAGATTGTCATTCTCGCGTTAGATGGTCATGATTGTTTAAACTCGACATACCGCGTGTTTAACGCCCAAGAAGTGGGACTATTACGATTTCGACCTTGACATGGAAGCGATGGTACATGAGTATATTAGACAAGTGAAAATGGCCGCAAGAGAAGAAATGAAAGTCTTCAGTTTGGTTCCGCTTGAAAATCTTTGTCCATGATTATTTTAGCACAGCAGGATTTTCGCCAGTTAACGTGTCGTAATGGTTGTTCCGGTTCTAGCGAAGTAAACTATATTGGCCAAGTGAAAAGGCCCGCAAGAAAAGACGAGGAAGCCTACAGTTTGAATACCTTTGCCCATGCTCATTTTAGCCTCTCAATATTTTTGCCAATTAATGTGTCGTAAAGGTTGCAGCCAAACGCGTAATTACACATTAGCGTCCTTAGTATAAGAAGTATATTGGGAAATTGCACTAACGGTACAACGGTGCAGATTTCTTATAGAGTACTGTTTTGATTGTTTAATTTTCATCAGAAATTTGAACATGATCCGTATCGCATATTTATTTTATTGGTAATCTTTTTAGACTTAATCAAGAGAACATCCGAGAAAATCTGGATTGATTCTGCCATTGAAAGCTTCAATATTCCTTATTTTGGTAATATACATGTTCTGTTTGTGAAGTTGTTTGAAAGTTGTGCATAATAAACAGAGGTCCTAGGAAAACATAGACAATCGCCAGAGATAACATAGAAATCAGACCAAAAATATGGAGGCCAGTGGAAAACATGTTTGGAGGCCCCAGGAAAACATGAACAAACACATATATCAGAGGACAACACACCTTTAATATCTGAGAAAAAGGTAGAAAGACGTGTGAGGAAAACAAAGACAAAGGCCTGGGCTAGAGAGAGGCCACAGGAAAACATAGATAAAACCACTAGAGAACACAGCCAAAGGTCTGAGGAAACATTACAAGACAAAGAATATTCCCTATTTTGGTAATTTAAAGGTTTCTATGTTTGTCGTATTTTTGGTAATTATTCATAAGGACGATGAATATTGAAAGCACGTTACTTCCACAAAATTGTGACGGTATCAAACTTTCATTATTGTTGCCTGTATTCGAAAGACTTACAGTGGGAGCATTTGCTTAAATTTAACCCTTAAACTCCTTTTCACTATAATGCACGATTTAACCCGCACACCCTGTGTCAAATCTCAGCTTATGTTTCCATGGATCAGTTAATGTCGTAGTTTGTTCATTGGGCACATGCCTATAGCCCATTTGCCGTACTGACATGCCATGATTTTTTCTGTGATAGTTGAAATGAAATTTTTGTCCACATCAACACACTACATAGCTCCAGTAAACCCATTATATGACAAAAAAGCACCTTTGCTGAGAAGACAAAACGCTGGTGCCATGAACCTGCCGTCAAGTTTGTCTAGCGTCTGCCTAATAATGTGATCGGAGGATTAGGGCAGGTTTAAGCGAACGGTATTCAAAGTCTAATTTAGCGTTGAAAAGAGGTGTATTTATTTGCGATCATGTTGGCAGAAAAAGCTGGCGGTGAGAATCAGCCCAAGTTCATCCGATCGATCCGACGAACAAGGCAGTGCTAATTGAGTGACTACTTATCCACGCTCCTTCCAAAGATCGCCACGAACTCCCGGACATAAGGCCAACCATGAGCCAATAACTAACCTTTTCACTCAAAGAAACCTAATTTTTTTAGCTTCCTTTGTGGGCCGGGAGGATACCGGTAATGCTGCACGGGACATTTCCTGCACCAGCTGTCCCTGTGCTTACACACCATATCCGTGTGATGGGAATTGTACGGGAACAACCGGCATATGGGCTCCACTGGCGCTCGTCAACAGTATTTGTCTCTTACCCTCTCGAACAGACACAACCTTAAACGTGCATATCCCCAGGCGTGAGTTCGACGTTCCCTTGGGTGTCGTCCCGAGAAGTTAACTTTCTCTTTTATACAGGTTTAGAAATAGTTAGGACCATATGCTGTGAGTGGCAGCGGTACTATTGGCTTAAGATGTGTCATATTTTACGTGATATACAAGCGTGGAGCCATCCCAGATGGCTGACATCTGCAGTCATCAAATGAGCAGCGTAGTTATTATGGAATATTTATGAACTCAGTCAGTGGATGGTGGTGTATTGCGCATAATTTAGACGTCCAATACCAGGGTGTGATGGCTTATTCTGAAAGCTTTCATCAACTCCAGTGTCCACTATAAAATCATTTCACATACCATTTTAACAATATAGTATAAGCGTCTATTGTTTTATTGCCAGATGGTCTTCTTCAACTTATTTCAGATGTCATGTGCTTCGGAAATAGCTTGAACAATATAGCCTGTATATAACAATAATACAGTTTGTCACTTCCAAAATATCGGTAAATGTTCTTAATACATCCTGATGTTTGTCTAAGAGTATTCCTCACTGAGAGTATAGTGGATGATCTCATCTCTGCTGTCAGATGTGCTGGCTATCATTGCGTGTGGCTTCCACACTTTCCACGGATGGATTAAATGTAAGTGGTAATTATTATAGTTTTAATCATACCTATCCCCGTTTTTGGCTCATTATAATATAACATTTAACATATAACCCAGGACTGTGTCACCTCAATATTTTTTCTTAATTTGTAAATAAGAAAACGCAAAACCCTAATTTGGAAAGTTTCCCTACTGAAGGAAATCTGACCAAGGCTGTGTAGTCTGTTATTCTTTCCTGCCTTTTTGATTACGTTTTGTGTGCAAGCTGGTGACATATTGTCAACTACATGTAATTAGCTGGTCAGTGGTCAATCCAGCTTTTACCTGAGTCGCCATTGCACGGGAAACAATTCTCACTGCGTCAATGAAATGATTACTGACCTGGAAAGCAGCTCTATTTTGATCAGCATGCACTGAAGAGAAGAAACTCGCTGCAGTGCTTTGTCAAGATTCACTTTCGTTACACGGCGTAACCCAGATCTGTGTGTGTTTGACTCCTATTTGGTTAAGGTATTCACTTTTTGCATGTTCATTGAGAATACTTCAACGAAAGTCACCCATTGTGTATAATACGCTTTGCACATGTTTAGAACCCTGTATTCATCGTAATCGTTACTGTTTTTTTTAATTTATCTCTTTCCTCAGTCAAATGTATATTTTTGGCTTTTCATGTAAGGAGTCGAGAAACAAAAATCATCCTTAATTCCTTATATCCAAACATCAGTCTGTCCAATCTTTCGCTAGCACTGAAGTTCAGTCGGTGCCTGACAACTGTCATTCAAACACTTTCCACAACTTTGAGATACAGGCCTCAGTGTTTTACCACAACGCGTAAACTGCAGATAAGCACATGCTATACGGATTTTTATGACGTGATACACACTCTGAACTATTACTTTATGAAGAGGTGCGAGTTGACCGTCAAGTTTTTATCGTCTCTATTTCGGTACATCCTTCACCATTAATACGAGGTGAGAAGTTCTGCCTTTTCTATCTCCACCTCTGAAGACTTCTCGGATTCTCGCTGTCGGCGTTAGCCGAGTTTTGAGCCCGGCATACATTTGATTTGTCGGGCGGCCGACAGTCCGGAGTTTGACCCTCTCGCTTCTTACCGCGATTATTTGATGCCTCACATGGGTATCTGTCGAGATCGACGGACTGTTATTCCAGGCGGGCAACAGACGAGGTTCTTTAAGGATAAACAGTGGAATGCGCAAAGAAGCACGCTCCCCATGGTTGTCGCCTCACTTCAAAACTCAATTACCGTAATAGCGGCTAGTCTTCAAGCCACAGCACGTATCACTTAATGATAAACCAATCAAGCCTGATCGGTCTCGGCCGTTTGCCTCAGCTACACCAGAGAGTTTTTTGCCAACGAACAAACACATCTTCTTCCGTTTTTCAGTTCTTGAGTATGACTCCGATAAAGGGTTCAACTGACACCATTTTACATTGATTAACCTATTTGGATAGTTTAGCACCCGCCAGCTGCGTGGTATATATTTGGTGGTAGAAAAAAACATAAATCGATGCACAACAATTGTAATAAACTTTCTTATATGTAGTTAAACATATCTCAAGACCAATGGAGATCAACAGTGGTGGCGTTTGGAATTACCGGCCACGTGTGGGAGAAATCAACTCGCCCTCCCTCATCGGCACCCTTACAGAATGCCGTCAGGAGGGCGACATCAAAGCAGGCTCTCCTTACACAGTAAATTTACAGCCACATAATAGTTCCGCGCATCTGGCGTTGTGTAGATCGCACGAAACACAACCACGAGAATGACAACATAAATGAGCAAACTCGACATCTAGTTTGTTTTGTTAACATGTAAGCCGAATTTTAAGGAAGACCTGTAATTACAAAGCAAAACTGATCAAGTTCGTGAGTGAGGTCTTCCTTATGGTGTTATTAATAATTTTGTTTGTTGTTATTTATATGGGCTGTATGAACTGTCCTTCATTCGGTCCCAGACTTACAATATATTAAGGCGTATAGCATATATTATTAAGAGGTATCAGTGAAATCGTCAGACCGCATCTTCAGAGACAAGCTTGATAAAACTCAATATTTTGAAGTTCTGTAGACGATCGTGACAGTTTTCCTGATGGTGGCAACAGAATAGGCCGAAATATCGAGTCAGAATTACCCTACACATGTACTGCGACAAACTTATCAGTGGAATACAATGCTTTTAGAGTTTCATATAGCCCAATGTTTTTTAATGTGAAAATGCTTCTAACTCCATGCTCGGTGTACTGAGTAAAACGTTACCAACTCTTTTCATTTCTTTCCCTCGTGTTGGGTTATATAATAAGAACCGTGTCGTTGATACTTCGCCGAAATAATCACATTATTAAATTTACATTTTTATTTGAAAAAATTCGAATTTTCTGAAAGCAATCAAACTTATCATACCAGTGTGCATTTCATGGTATTGTTAACTACGCAAGCAAACACTACTAACATGAAATAGCCTCTCTACAAACATTATCATCTGAGCTTCCTGATTGCTAAAATTATAGTTATCAATCATGATTATATCCCAAATAGTCTCATATTGGAATTTGACCAATAAAACTCCATTATCTAGCGAGTGCTATGGCTACATTGCTAATAACGTACACTCTGTATAATCACGATACCACTTGATGAGGAATACTTTTAAAAATCGACAGCCTTGAAAATTGCTTCCGGGATGGCTCCATACAGTCCATTGTCCAGATCATACATTCTGAGTCAATCGATATTACTGAATGTATGACATCCGCTGAAATGGCACCCGTAGATAGGGCAAGATGTAACAACTATTGGATCAGTAATGTTTCAGCGATTAGATCGTCTTCCAAACTAACACTTGATATCCACATATTGCTCAACATGCCCTTTAACGGAAAACTATTTTCAGCATATACGAATTGAGCCGATTACTTCATGGTTTCCGTCGGATGACAAAGCAGTAACGACTTTATCTGTAAACACACAGGCATCGGTATAGAATATTAGTTCATTTAAGCCACTCCGTGTTCATAACGTTGGACACAGTTTGATAGGATTTCATTTTATGAAGTGAATAAAACGTCAGTGACAATGACACAGTCTAGACATAAATCACCACGGTAAATGAGGTCGGCGTAACACTGCAACAACTTGCCCCTGATGATTGTACCTGTGGCTTCATCGTAAGGTCTGTGCAGTAAAGCTTGACACATGGCCACAAGTTTTAACAGCTTATGTTTTAACATACTCTTCTTATACCGGGCTGTTTGCGTTGTGGTATGTTAGATCTTGTGCATTGTTGCTGATTTCAATCTACGTTAAAGAAATATTCTAGTTTAGCAAACTTTTAGGAGGCCATTATTCGATTTTTACATTTAGCATTAAATATACTGTACAAGGCCGATCTGTATGTTTTTGATCAAACATATCAAATATTACAGTTTGGCTTTTGAAATACAGACAAACGACCATCACACTCTCTGTCTGACTGTATTTCCACTTTCTTTATCCTTATTGCATGATATCCTAACTACAAGTGCTTCGTTTATAAACACATTCCTGTTACATTTAACAGAAGTGTGCAAAGGTTATGTTCAGTAACGTGTAACGGTATGAAAATCATGCTTATCGGCTTGTCATATTAACATGTAACCAAAAAAGTCATGTTTACTAGACTATTTGTGTTAATTGAAACTATCCACCACATTAATATACAAACATTTCACATTATTACTATAATAAACACATTACTGAATATGAACAGCTAAAAGTGCTTACTGTCTAAACATGTCATCTTTCTAAACACCTTTACACCAGTAACAAGGAGAGCAACTATCTGCAATTAATACCAAGTCACATTTTCTGTACAGTAGTAAGCCCATATTATGAATATTTCGGTATCGGCCTTACACAGACATATTGTACCGTAAAAAGATGAGCTTGTACTTATTGCAACAGCTGAGTGTGATTTTAGACAAAAATATCAGTGAATTGCCTTGTGATCATAGTCTGCCAACGCCTTGGATCCCTTATCTGTATCATGTTTAGCACATGCGGAGAGAACACTATCACTTCTCGTCGACTGTTGCCGGGAAGAAAACAATGCTCTTGATCTGGGGAGGAAGTTTTGTGGGGATGTATGAGGAAGGGTCTATCGATCCCCATTGAGTCCCGTGTGGCAGTATCAATTCTTGGCCGCCAAATGGTTCTCTAGGAATGAAGGAAAACCCCAGTCCTAGGCATTTAATCATCGGTCAAAAGTAAATATAATATCTCTCCTTTGTCAATTAACGTCTGTTTACCGCGTAGGATGGGCACACATAAGGCTTGCGAACACCGGTTTAATATCGCCCAGTGGGCGTGGAGATACGACTTACTGTCAGGCCTCTCCCTTTCTTCTAACGAACTTCTAGTCTTGATAATTGAAGGTAGGTTGGGGTCTAAACATCGCGTATAGTTTACCCCTGCACCCAGATACCTCTACAGTTTTTATATAGTGCCATCATTTGGACTAAACGTCTACCAAGGTATCACGTTTTCTGTGGCTTTTTAACGAATACGTCCAAAGAGACTTTTTTGCTAGATTTCATTTAATAGATACACTTATCCAGGACATCGGTTCTGAACTTCCCAACACCGGAACAGCTATAATGTCGACATACCTCTCTGGAGTGGCTGTGTCGTTAGTATTCCCAACATTATTAGACATAAGGCCACATAGTAAACATCCCATCCTCTCCTCTCTTGTCATGGTAAAGGCTGTGTTACTGAGCCAGAAACCGTTAACTTCAAGCATATCTGCTAATGGCACATGTAAGAATGGACTGTAAGCATGGCTTAACTACAGTCTCACGATGTCACGACTTCTGTTTTAACCACTAAACTGTTTCTGGTTACCTCTTATCACCAGTCACTGTCTCCGATAACCATATTAATGCATATTACGTCGGCATTACGGATGAACGCAATCGCTATACGCGAAGTTTTATGAAAGTGATTTCTCCATTACACGGCTGCTTACAACAATATCGTGTATAACCCGCGTTCTTAACCATGCATGTGTTATACGCCTGGATTATAACCTTCACTTTCCCCTCTTCAGTGCCTAACTATACCATTCATAACCCGACCCGTCTTTGTTTTCCCGGACAAAGACCAATGAAGATAAATGTAAACAAGATGTTTCTTTAAAATTGTGTTTTGACCTGCATGGTGTAAATCATGAATCAAAATACAAGCACCAAGCCTTTCTATTGGTCTATTTCTTCATTTGGCGTTTGACGTTAAAAGCCAATCGGTTATGACTGCTTTACCTTGACAATGGTGATTTCTTCTAAGAACGAAGACCACATTAACCACACTCAGAGCAATAAGAAAACTAACCTCTAGCATTCGTTAAAATCACTTGTCTTCATATGAGATCCACGGGTGAGAAAGTTCGTCAGTAGCTTGCTAAAGTTCGGTGGTTAACGGCGAGTATTCTGATGTACTCCCCCCGCCCTCCCTTAGTGTTCTTGAGTGTGGTGTTAAACAACTATCAATCAGTCAGTCAGAGCGACCTTTCTTGTAGCATCATTCCTGTTGCATGGCTTATGGAAGGGCGAGGATCATTCATATCACGACTTCCTACTTTCTCACAGAACAAAAACTAAATGATAGGAGCTTTTTAATGCATTCTTACGTCTTGGCCTCTATTTGTAAACACACAGTGTCCTTTGGAAACTTTTATTGACACTCTTGTTATATTCCCTTATGATTATGCATGAAGTCTTGTGAATTGACAAGAACAACATAACAGAAAACGCTGTATCAAGCGCATTTACCATGATGACGTATCTCCTCAATATGTCGTATAATGGAAATTACGCCAGGCGCAGTGAGCGACATCATCGTGAAACAGACACTTGTAGTACACGTCTCGTTTTCACATCATCCCTGTAACAGCCCTACAGATGAGCTCTTGTCCAAAATTTACGTGAAATAACTTTGACTGCTGTTTGCACTTTGCAGTTAGCTATTCAACGGGGGCAAGTCATTATTCCATAGATACTCTATGAATACTGCACCTACAGACATTATACTTGGTACATTGATGGCATATAATGCGGGCTATCACGTGATGCCAATAATTCCCGTTTCTAACACCAGGTGGCGCTTCTGTGAAGAGCAGTCTGGCCCATATCTCCATTAATACTGCACCTACAGACATCATGCTTGTTACATTAATGACAATAAATGCAAAATTATCATGTGATGATAACATGATATGCAATTCTAAAACTAGGGGGCGCCTCTGTAAATAGCATTTTGGTGTTAGAATCGGAAATTATTAGCATCACGTGATAGCCTGCATTAAGTGTCATTAATGTACCAAGTATGATGTCTGTAGGTGCGGTATTAAAGGAGATATGGGCCAGACTGCGATCCAGACAGCTATCCACAGAAGCCCCCCTGGCGTTAGAATCGGGAATTATTGGCCTCACGTGATAGCCTGCATTAAGTCTTTAATGTACCATGTATAATATCTGCAGGTGCAGTATTGGTGGAGATATAGCCCAATATATAATTTATAGAAATAATGACTTGTTCCCGTTGAATAGCTACCCGCCAACTGCGAACCGCAGTCGAACTTCACTCACGTCTTAAATGTGTAGCTATTTACGTGACGGTGCTTGAGGAAGCTACACATCTATTGTTGGCTAACTTAAATGACAAGGTAGACGTTCTCACACGACATATGTCGTGGTTCTGTCTAATGTTTTACACGGGCATCATATAACTGTCATGGCCTTTTACACCACTCTAGCTTACAGACGTGATCAGTAATGACGTAATCCGCGACCGCTTAATCTTTCCCGTTTAGGACAATCGATCTGACGGTGTCTGGAGTAGGTGTATGATGTGAAGAAACGTATAGGTCAAGAAAACCTTTAATGGTAGGCACATTTGGAGAGAGATTTATGCGTACTGTTTTATACAACACCAGACTCAACGTCTGTACTTGAGCCTGTGACTCCATTCCTGAATGCGAGCTCCACAGAAATCGCACTTTGCTGACATAAACTGACAAACAGAATACTCTGTACACTGTACTAAAATTCGTTAGCAATAAAATGTGATCTGAGATAGGTAACAGTAGAGAATAAGAGGAGGCTAAACGCAACTTAAACCAGTAAATCAATATTAATCTGAAGAACGTAATAATTCGCTAGGCCTTGTCCATAACGTTGTGATATGTTACATGCACCATAAAAGTAGGCCTGTGTAGTGCCCCGAAACAAGGAAAGAATAACGCCCACAAATCATAATATTGTTAAATTTTTTACCAAAGCAATATTAAAACAAACAAGTTATAGCAATGAGTTCCTTGCGGGATTGTGATTGAAGGCGTCACCCTCGATGCAAACTTCCAACTGTTGTTTTGCAGAGACGTTATATTAAGAAGTTATCAAGTAGTTTCCAACCGGCTCTGTCCGGTATAATCTACTCGTCAACCCCATCGTCGTTTTAGAAATACGACCCAAAATTCCAATACAACAAATAAGTAAAATAACGGTAACAATCAAACGAATAGCACTCAGAATGTGTCCTGCCTGGGCTATCTGCCCACTTCAATGAGGCTGAATAACGCTGGCGTGATGAACACTCCAAGTGTAACGAAGTCATGAACAGATCTGTGGCCATTCTATAATATTGATTCAAACTGCAAATACAATGATTAGAGAATATTTTCTCGGCACGAATCACCGCGGGAAAAAAAGAGCTGAATATTTAATCTCTGACGTTCAGTTTAGGCAAACCATCGACGAGATGAAACTACGTTTTTCTAGGGGACGTCAATATTTAAGTCATACTGATGTGTTTTTGGAGCCTGAGAAAATGCCTCTTGATGTTGATTCATTACTGATGACGATAGTTTTTGTTAGCGGCAATATAGTTGGCACCTCTACTTTGGGGGAATACCCTACAGGCAATCTGTCCAGCTTAGCAATAAATTAGTGTTTTCTCGTCATCAAGCCCGTAAGTAGCCACTGGAGGTAGACAGATATGGGAGAAAACCCAATAGCCTAAACGATGGATTGGAGAAAAAAATTGTTTCATGGCTACGTTGATTGTCTTTTTCACCCTAAATCAAAACTAATACATGGTTGTGTAATTTTGAAGCTTGAAACGCGAAAGTAATTGAGTGTGTTCAAATATCACAATTATACCTTAATGGAAACATGGTAATGTTTTAAACTGATGGCCTAAGATAATTTCTTTACTGTTCTGTCAATAAAGTCTACTGGCCATCAACATTAACAGCCGAATTTCTTTGTATATCCTATCGATATAAATACAAAGAGAATAAAAGAAAACTGTACATTTAGCGATAAAGATTATTCATTATACATTTCAAACTTTTGGTCAGAATGTGTAACTGTGAATCTGTAACTTCTCCATATGTAATTCTAACACAATCCCATTTCACTGAAAGCTTTATCATTTAAACAAAACATTGATGGAATAGGCGAATGTTGATATTTCTTAGTGAGAAGCCATTTAGTGCGTCCTGACCAAAACTTTCCCTGGGACAGTGTAAATGACTGTGTTTTGTGCCCTCGGACACAATAGAGCGTACGATCTTCTCCTCTCCGTATCACCCGTCGACGTTGTCAGGAGATGAAGTGCGGGTTTTCAGGACCAATGGACCTGAGATAATCGATTCTATGTGAGAGAAATGAAGCAATATCCATCCTGCCACTGTCAGACCTGCTCGTCCCATCGGCCGGAGGTTGAATACAGGCCTTTAATCACAGAACTGAGTAAATATACTCTATGTAGACTGTAAATGTTGCTTTCCTCATGTCCATCTTAACGCGTTCCTGTCACAACATTAATTTTACTCCAGCAGACGTTTAGTAGTTATTTATAACACAACAGTGTCCAGTTTAACCTGTTATGGGGTTTGTACGACTTTAATTTAAGGTGCAAGTCTCGACGTTATTGAAAAATTCCACTCGATTCGTCAGCAAGATTTATTAGATGTCACCAGAAATGTTCAATGTGGAAGTCGTCTAGATAATGGGAACAGATTACGTTCATTTCTCCGTGTTCCTTTATAAACTAGACAATCCATTGTTAGTCTTGGCCTACTATCCTAGTTTCCAAAACTTCACTTAGCCTGAATCATTATAAAGCCAAACCTTACCTTTGTGCTCTCAAATATTAACCTCAACCTTCAAATAAGATCTCTGTAGTGTTCATATAATATAACGCTTTTATTGAATTATATCTTGTTGGTGTATCTTCATGTCTCGATCTTGGCTTTAGGAAACCCTAGCAACAGCGACTTTTTCATCACTGGGTTGTTCCGTCAATGTCAGAATGATATCTGAAATGGAAAGTGTGGGAGTACCGGGGTCACAGGCATGTATCTTCATCATAGTACCCTTCGTTACAGGCCCTGAGAGCCAAAATCGTTAAGCAAATATAGCACGTACTTTATGACAGCTTTGGCACATCAAAAGTTGTTATGTACTTTCCTACCTAGGTAATGTGTTAACAAACACAAGTTGGTAAATTAATATTTTATTGAAGTATTCCGCTTAAAGAGCTTAAAGTGTTAAGGTACAAATTCCTTAAAACCCGATTCATAAAACAATTATGTGTCAAATCTTACAAAATCCCCCATTCGGAACATAAAAACTTAATAGGAAATGAACAGATAAAGTCATATACGAAATTAATTTGAAACGGAACAGTCTTGGCTTGAGTGTTATCTATTTGATGGCACGTGGGCAATTACATGTGGACTTCAGAAGTTCCTTCACGGCTCTCCCTGACTGATAAACGCAGTTTGCTCTATCATTATCTGTTATAAATGGCCTCATGTTGTACTCAGTAATCTACGGGATAGTTGTTGATTCCTGTTAAGTTTTAGCTTAATTGTGTAGGGAGGAAATTATTTTGGGCTTACAATAAAGGCATCGACAATCCCTTGCTGAGTCTCTTCTTCACATGCTTTATCTGCTACAGTTCAGCTTAATCAGCGCCCGTGTCACTCAAGCCATTCTCTTAAGGCTGACACAGAAACAATGATAAAGACTACGAAAATGACGTACATTAATAAAAACTAATGGATTCACACCTTTGCTAGAATATCCATCTTAATTTTTGCAGTGGAACAACCATGACAACAACCCTGATATCGGTGCTCCTCCCCACATTATTGTTGGCTCAAATTTCTCGTGCATGATGGGAAAGGGTGTGGCCTCACAGTTGGTATATCCTTGTCTGAGTTTGTCGAAAAGAAAATGCGCTGGGCAATTCTCACCCGAGGACAAGGATGTGGCCACAAATGTTGGACTGCACTGGTAAAGCTGTTTGTGCAATCTTGATTGAAATTCAATCGGGAAAACTTGCTTTCTATCGATAGAATACCTCTAGGTGGAAAGTTTGATGCCAGAGACCCTGGTGTAAACCACTTGCCCTTCGTGGGTAGCTAACATACTCTGATGAAACTGACCACCGTGCTATAAATGAAATACTCTTGGGTTAAACGCCAGCCAGTCATATAGTCAAACAATTTAAGCGAATTGGGGCCCAAATGATACCGTGATAACGCAAGGTTAGAAATGTATTTGTTTTGCCTTGACTTCTGAGGTTGTCGTCGCAAAGACGTTTTTTTAAAAACCGTTAATGTAAAGTATGTGTCAGATAAAAGACCATGAAATACTGTCCATGAAAATGGTTTGCTATATTTTATAAAAATGTGCCAACGTAAAAAGAAATGCATTTGAAACATTGGATTCCATTGTGGCCTTACCAGTGACGTCACATTAGGATTTCACCATATTACACAAACAAACTACTAGATTTCATACTTCAAAATGCTTATATATATATATATAGATCTATAGTCGCATTCACAATTTTATTCAATTCAACTATTCAACTATTTCAAGCAAAAATATGAATGTGGCATGGCTGATACCCTTTAAATCACTACACCATACGATCTCATGTTTTCAAGCCATTTTACTTGGTTAGATAAATTCTAACTATTTTCCCGCACAGCGTTTAATGGTCTTTCATCTGATGTATACTTCATTTTGTATGTGTGTGCCTTTAAAATTTACCTCAGTTTATGGTCGAAATAGTTCTCAAAGATAATTTAAATTATATCTCAAAATGATTGAAAATGGCTGTTGGGATAAACTGGAGTACAGTGCAAACTAAGGTTGGTTGGTAGATTGCCAATTTCAGTCATGCTCAAGTGTTTTTTGGCGCATATTTTCTTGCTGGCGTGTAGATTATCTTTTAGAATTGTTAAGATCGCTTTATGCATTACCGTTGTTATAGGTGGTTCTTCACCACATGCCAATAATGTCCGATGACACCATCGCTATTTATCTTCGCAACAGCGTTTAGTCCCTTTGCTCCATTGTCCCATGGCTTGCCATATCATGTCGTTGCTTCCGGTGGCTGCTAGCGGATGTAGTGGCCACCGGAGGATTTGGTGGCGCCAGGAAGAGGTAGTAATCTTTGTATGATCGTGATCACAGGAAGAGGTCATGGCCACTGGAAGAGGTGGTGAGTACTGAAAGAGGTAGTGAGTACTGAAAGAGGTAGTGGCCACTGCATGAGGAACTGGAAGAAGTGGTGGCCACTGCATGAGGAACTGGAAGAAGTGGTGGCCACTGCATGAGGAACTGGAAGAAGTGGTGGCCACTGAAGGAGGTGGTGGTCATTGAACTGGAGGGATGGTTTTACAACTGTCTAGATCCTGCCCCAATCCCAATCAACTGTCAAATTTGATTGATTTGTCCTTAGCCCAATGTCAATCTGTGCGCAAAACTTCATCCTGATCCGTGTAAAGCCTTTTCTGTAAAGTTTCTCAGAGATAATGATATAGACATTCAGATAGACAGCAGACAAACAGAACGCCGACTAAAACATAAATGTCTTAGCCATATTAATGGATTACATCTCAAGTGATCAATTACACCCTTTTCGTTAAATGACGAAGTTTTGGTTTCGTCGAACAATGTTGTTTGTTTCATTGTTTTTAATGATGTAGTCTTTGAAGAAACAGCTCCCTTCTGAATATCCTACACAAACATCGTACACTACATCGTGTACGAATTGTGTACGCATTTCTGCCTTCATTCACTACTCTTCGTGCATAAAGCTGACGATACAAGGCTTCGTTAAGTAAAAGGTTTTTTTTCATTTAATAGGTATACATCGTTGCTAAGGAAATACTGCATGGTCCTGTAAAAGCATTGTCTTGAATAGTTAAAATACAACCCTGACGTTCAGGGCTGTTACCAAAGTGGCCGTCCTTTCTCGACTTGTTGTTCATGATAAGATGTATATACTTTGCCACACATATTTGTGTCATCAACGAGCTTCATACTGTAAAGCAAGCGATTCCTTAAATCAAAAAAAAAAAAAAAAAACGTTTTTTACGAAACTAAAAGCGATGCGGAAAACCACACAGAGCCTTTGAAAAGTTGAGAAGCCTTCTAAAGTACATGTAAGGCCACCGCTAACACTAAAATTACGTTAAACACGCAATCTCAGTTTTTTCAAGAAGAATTTATTTCATGTCTATCACTTTAGACAACTTGGCAACCGAGTGCCTTCATTATGCCCGATAGATACACTTTTTTGGTTGTTTGTTTTGGGTTCGGAGCCATTTTGAACATCAGTTCTTCCAAAAGGGGTATTTATAGGACATCAGCGTTTGCAGCTTCAGAATGTACATCAAATAGAAAAATCATCCTCAGAGCAACAAGTACATGCGGGCTGTTTTTGAGCCTTGAGTGTTTCATTGCTTTTCATCCTTTGATGTGCGATGTAAAAATTAATTATTGGACAGCTTATCTTATTAACTGCCTTATTCTAAGGAGTGTGCAAATGATTAATCGTCTGTATATAGACACACCTGATTAATGCGATTAAATGATTTTCGAAACACGTGACCTACATGTACACTTGTTTGTAGGAAACAAACAGTCTATAAATGTTCGTGGGAAATGAGAGAGTGTCTATGCTTGTTCAGCTAAACGTATCTAGTTTTTCGCTGCCATTAGATCATACGGCGCAAGATTGAATGAGTGAGTGAGTGCTTGGGGTTTAACGTCGTACTCAATAATGTTTCAGTCATATGACGACGAAGGAATCCTTAAGGTGCATGTACGTGCAATGTGCCTCCTTGTAGCAGGACGGATTTCCACCGCTCGTGGGCAAGTAAGCCGCCCCCTCCCGAGCCATTATACTGATACGGGTCAACCAGTCGTTGCACTATTCCCTTCATGCTGAACGCTAAGCGAGAAAGTTACAACTTCCTCTTTTAAAGTCTTAGGTGTGACTCGATCAAGGATTGATCCTGGATTTACCAGTCCGCAAGATTGAAAGCAATGAAAGCAATCTTTAGCATAAAGATAGGCGCAAACAGGACAGTTTTCGAAATAAATACATAAAAACTGAAACGAAAAGATTTATATTTAAACAGTATATTTGAAAATGATAAAAATAAAAATAACGGTCGAAGATAAATAATTGAGAAATTCAGGAATCCATTGCGTTGTATAACATGGTGGTCGGCTTTAGCTAAATGAGAATGAAAAGTTACCACATCCTGGCTCAAAGTAAGCACGTGCGATTTTGTTGCGACTTTACTGTTAAGTTCCCGCTGGGGTTTTATTACTGTCCTTCTTTCAGATGATGTACATATGCCGACACACAAAGTTTGAAAATAAGTCTAAGCACTTTTTGCAAGTAGCAATTACCTCAAATAAAAAACCATTAATGAATATACATGCATATATAGCATGTAGTTTTAATATCGTTTCAGAGCAGCTGAAACATTCATCGCTGAACAAACGAAATCACGGCCTATAACGTGTGGTATCTTAAACATGTGTTAACTTGGATTATTCGCAAATTGCATTTGCCATAAACCAAAAACCAGCTAGACAAATGTTAAGCTTTAGAACCACTGCTACTAACTGAGATATTGTGTGTCTTTCATCTGTGCGTACACTGAGAATCTGTAAAAATCATAATTAATCGGAGTGCAGAGAATTAATCCCAATATCTGCCTCGCAGTCCGATGATTGATTCGTACTAATAACGGCAACTCGGCGCTGTATTAACCCACAGTCGTAGCGCAGTGAAATCTGTTATTAATTAATTGGTCTAAGTAGTTTGCCTGCGATTTTCTCACAATATACCTTACCAAGGTAAAAGATAATTAGGGAACTATAGAGAACCAAAGGTTCTACCAACCGTTCTGACCTACTGGGCATTTGTCTACAGCATCCATATTTTGTGCACATTAGGACCTCATAATGATGTTGTCAAAGAATATATGCATTACCTGGAGTCGTCACGTTGAGATCTATATTCACAGATACAACTGCCAGGTCACGGAATCAGAACAGTTACTTCCGATAAGACGTTATCAAGGTGTCAACACATAAATCCTACCCTAGTACACAGTCTTATTATTTCAACGACTTTCCGTCGACTTTTAAATGACCACCATGTGTTACAGGGCACAATTTAACCCTAACCAAGGCTTCTGGAGGCAGTGCACCGATGCCTGGCTGATTGATTTCGTGGAAAGATGTACATGTAGTACACTCTTTTATCCTTGAGACCTCTTGGGCATTTATCTTCCAGGAACCTGTTTGAAGTTAACCTATTTAACTATTCTATTTGTATCAGGTTGACAGGAGTTCACTTCCTTGAAGATGAGATGCCCGCGGAGAAGTCTGCCTGGTGTGGGTTGGCTGGATAAGATGTCATCACTGATGTCTGTCTCATCATGCCTCAGTGAGGCCGCACTAATAGGAAACTAATATGACTAAGTTCTTTACATCTAGTTAAACTAAATAACATAAACATAAGAATCCGTTTAACTTCAAGCCCAAACCGGCAAGCAAATAAAAGCCTGTTACTCTTCTGTCCATTTTTCGCCACCATTTTATCATTCATTTTATCCATTTATAATGCATCCTCCTACTCTCAAAAGACAAATCTTCCATATACAGTGCAACCTGAGAATGACAGCATGGCGTAACACGTCACTGTTATGGGGTTTCAATAAGCTAAAGCTGATTGATTAACACATCTTGGCCATCTTCATCATTATAGTCTATATCATTATTAGAAGACTGGCAACATACAGGTACTGGCGGTAAAATCAATCAAAGCGCCATTTTCCTTGCTATTTGTGTAAGCCTGCTAATGGAGGTCTTCTTGACAGGTAAGGCTGAAATATAATATTAGCTAATCAAACCAATGAATTGCTACAACCAGGCTACACTTTGAAGATAATTATAAGTTTACACCGCACTCATAATCTTTTGAATACAAGGTTTAATGGCTAAGAATGTCATTTAAATTTGACAATGGTTACTGGAGAGTTCAGAATGAAAATACGTGGAGAGAAATCGGATTTGTCAACGACATGCAGTCGTTATTCGAACCATCTCAATCTAACACACCAAAGAATTCCATGAATGAAAACCAAACACTCATCACCTCGTATCTAAGCCGCATTTTCTGAAATACTTGCACACAAGCGAGCGTGTCAAATTGTTTCTGGACAGCCTGTTATCACAGCGAAAGCAAAGTGATTTTCTGAAATTTCATAATAGGAAATCTTATCACATTTTTGCACATTTGTGTGTTCCAAGTGTTTTGGAAACTTCATGATTGAGATTTAGTGACACTTGGCATTGATTTGACCGGAGTCATTGTGCGTTGATACATGGTAAGGTCGGCTATCCATTGTGATATGGTGATCGATGCAGAGCGCCACCTATTCATACACAAATCCCATCCCATCACCTTGTCCGACGTACCGGAGCAAACCTGGTAAATATAACACAACTGACAATTACTGATATCAAGGGCCGAGAACTTGACCAGAGACAGCTTTTGTCTGATCGTCTTGGACTTGTCAGTGATCTGAGAATCCGAACTCGTAACGGACAGAAGAGTTGTCCTGAGAGTAGATCACTTTTCTCTTACATAACACAGCAACGGAATTAGAAACAATACACACCTCGGATTGATTCTATGGGTTTGAATGTTATAGTGTGCATTTACACGCTGTACAATTGTTGATGAAAAACACAAATGCCGATAAACGGAGAGTAAAGTGCCTTAAAACCAAAGCTTTTCAGTTTTAATGGTGTAGCAAACAGGAAGTGTCCTGATTAAACCACCAGCTTTGGGCAACTCACTGATATGTGACGTTCACAGCATGTATCTGAATGCTATTTAAAACCTTTATTTTGATATTGTACTCTTGTGGTTTCCCAAACCATTGATATTGATTCTTGAACTCTCTGATAATTGCTTAACCGTTTAAAGCAATTTTTCTTCCTAATGCCATTAGGGTCCATTTTGAAAATGAATTACTTTCAAACAATCCTGTCAGCACTTCAACGATTACAAATCTTGAAAGCAACAAAAGCAGCAGGAATACTCGTTCGAGAGGATGAATATTATTATTTTATTATTTTGGCCTTTTTTGTGTCTGATATCTATGGTGTTGTGGTACGAACACTAAAATGGGAGTAGTCGGCTCTTGAATAGGTTATAAGCATTGACAAAAACACGTATACGCCGTAGAGGACATACGTTACCTAGTCTTCATCCAAGTTTGTAAGACCATCAGCAAGTATGAACTTTTATTTCGCTTCCTGCAAAAAAACGAGAAACCCTAGCAGATTATATGACTCTACCAGACCACCCGCCCGTTCTGTTAACTGTCAGTTTCGGATATCACCTTTCCCATTCATTGTTTGCTAGAGATTTTTTTTTCGACCGAGTCCCGACCTTTCTGATTAAGATGAGGTCCCTTTACGTACACTTGGAGTTCCTCTGTTTTTTTTTGTCTCAGCCTCGAACTCTTGTCAACATTCCACTTTTCGTCTTCACCCGTGATAAAGCCCCGGGAAAAATTGCTATTGATTCAAGCGGGCAATTTGACGTGCTGTTTTCTTCGTCACGTAATGAAGGGATTAGCGTTAGATATGGCATTCGGTGTTTTAACTGCACCACCGCCTGAGGTGTTAAGTCTTCGATATCGTTTTAATGGCACGATATGTTAGTATCTCCTGTCTCTTGCCTGAGAGGATGCCAGTCTCATCACGTTATATTGATGAAACTAGAAAAACATAAACGACTGCAATCAATACTGTGATAATTGTTATTTAGATGAACAGGCAACTTCGGTTAGCAAGGACTGTGGAAAAGTCCAACAACCACGCCTGATATATAGACGCGCATGTAGAGAGTAAAGCACTCTCTTACTGACATTATACTGACATCAGGCACCTAATGCTACTGGCGACTTCAGTTTGCTTTCGTCGTATGATCTGACAACACAGTAATGGTGCCGCCTCACTGGAACACCGTGCGGAAACTCCAGACACCCAGCCCCACCCCATAACATTATACTGACACAAGGCGCACTTAATGACATTTTACTGGCACCAGACCCTCCCAGAGCCATTATACCGACATCCGGCCCTCCTAGTGACATTATACTGACACCATGCCCACCCAGTGACATTTTACTGACATCACGCCATCCCAGTGACATTATACTTGCACTAGACCCTGCCAGTGACATTATGCTGACAACAAGCCATCCCCGTGACATTATACTGACACTAGACCCTTCCAGTGACATTTTACTGACATCACGCCATCCCAGTGACATTATACTGGCACTAGACCCTGCCAGTGACATACTGACACTAGACCCTGCCGGTGAGATACTGACACTAGACCCTGCCAGTGACATACTGACACTAGACCCTGCCAGTGACATACTGACACTAGGCCCTCCCAGCGACATTATTCTGACGCCATGCCCACCCAGTGACATTTTACTGACATCACGCCATCCCAGTGACATTATACTGGCACTAGACCCTTCCAGTGACATTATACTGGCACTAGACCCTTCCAGTGACATACTGACACTAGACCCTTCCAGTGACATTATACTGACACTAGACCCTGCCAGTGACATTATACTGGCACTAGACCCTTCCAGTGACATTATACTGGCACTACACCCTGCCAGTGGCATTATACTGGCACTAGACCCTTCCAGTGACATTATAGTGACACTAGACCCTTCCAGTGACATTATACTGACACTAGACCCTGCCAGTGACATTATACTGGCACTAGATCCTTCCAGTGACATTATACTGGCACTAGACCTCTCCAGTGACATTATACTGACACTAGACCCTTCCAGTGACATTATACTGACAACAAGCCGACCATGACTTGAGATCTGTACCTGAGATACTGAGAGTCAAGCGTGGAAGTTAGATTCTCATCGATAGTCGGCATAGCAGGTGATTTGTCCTCTAAAGCACTCGCGTTTGTGCCTGCAAGCCGGTAAAAACTCCGCCGAGTCCTGAATAGATTGCCACGAAAATTCATCAGCAAGTTGAAACCTGTGTTTTATTAAACTTTCAGGGAACAAAACCCATGGAAATAAACATCTCCCTATGCTGGACTGTTGCAGCAATACTGGTTGTTACAACACTGTAGAGAGAGAATGTAATCATTGTGGCCGGGTTGCCAGGTACAGTAGGCCTATCTGGACAATGCATGGACAGAGGAAGCAACGCAGACGGCATAGGACAAGTAAACGAGCTCCCAGCATGTAGGCCTATATATCACTTCGAATCCATTCGGTAATTAAAGTGAGGCTCTGTGTGCATAATTAGATCTCGTGGGCGTGCATGTAGATTATTGATGTAGATGATATCTAAAGTGTTTTGTAATGTTTTCTGATGTGCTCAATTAGTTACTCATCTCACGCCAGAAAAACGTCAAGCTGTTTTTTTGGTGCTTTCTAAACCATGTCGTGCCAATAGTTTCCATGAACCTTGGGCTAGAGTCAGTAAGACCAAACACTGGCCTCTAAGTGAATGTTACTCACCAGATCGACACACTTGTATATACTTGTATGTGCAATAGCGCCTTAACTAGTTGCGACAAGACGTTAACACTGATTGCTCCGTGTGTGCAATGTCTAGTGAAGAGCCCTCTGTTTTCATTGTATTTCTAGTTTAAATTTTTTTTTTTGATTGGTGTTTTACGCCGTACTCAAGAATATTTCACTTATACGACGGCGGCCAGCATTATGGAGGGTGGAAACCGGGCACAGCCCGGGGGAAACTCACGACCATCCGCAGGTTGCTGTCAGACCTTCCCACTTACGACCGTTGATATTTTTGACTCAAAACATTTACTAGCGTGTGTCAATTGAGTAATATCGGCAATGCGGACTGAGTTAGAAATTGATCTTGCGATTATAGACCTGGAACATGCATCATTGTTATGGGAATGTCACTTTCAACGCCTGGATGGGACAGTACATGTATTTCTACCAAGCGGCCTCATATGGGTTGTTGAGGTGAGAGTCATGAGCAATGATAAGTATATGATTAACTGTGTGTGTGCAGAGATAGATCCCATGCATGTAGTGAGTTTCTGACACTGAAACTCGATTTCACGACTTACGGCGTTAAAACCCACCGCTTTACCATATTTTTACATTTTTCATCTACATTTATCTCCCGTCAATGTTTCTTTAGTTTTCACCAGCGAAAATACACCTCATGTGCATTTTAAGTTAAATATGTCTATATACACATTTTCAGGCTAGAAGATATCGGCTCAGTTTGTGGAAAATTTCTCTGGAGAGACATATTAGTAGGGCAGGGGAATTTCAGTAATTCATGGTGAATTGACAGACAGCATATCTAGAGAATATTCAAACGTGATAATCCCTTACAACACAAGATAATTTACAAGCCCTCAGGCTTTTTTCCTCTATGCCCAATATGGTGTTACCTATGGATCGTGCGGGGAGAATTTACAGCAGCTATCGGATGAGATTTAGTTCTGAATGGTGCAATTAAACTTGGTTGTAGGAAGGGTATTGAAACTGAAGATGTAAGAAGTTTAGGGCTGCGGCAGCCTGGAGGCGTGTATTATCCAGCTTAGTGTGATGTCCACGTGTGTTGGTATAGGATCGTCCGGGCTCAGTGGATGCCGTCCCCACTCAAACTTACGCCTAATATGAGAAACCGCCAAAAGGGAGATCGTCTAGGTTTTACTACAGTAAAATGTTAACAATATAACAACATTTAAGTATGAGTTTCTTTGTCTTGGTTGCATGTGAGAAATCAGTGTTTATTAGGTTTCTGAAGATCTCATAAATAGCAACATTTGTTTTGGAAATTGTACTTTTACTTTCTTTGATAGATCTGCACCAGTTCTTGCTTTAACTTAAACTAAATAATCATAATACAGTCGGATTTGTGGTACATTTATATTGATAATTTATTATTATCATTATTTATTATTCATTATTTATATCATTAAATATTATATTATTTATATTATTTGTCTCAGACAAATCAGACGCACCCGACAAAACTGTCAGAGAAAGTGAAATATATCACTCCTGAAGGATTTAAATGAAACTAGAGAAAGTACAGATGACAAATCAGTGGAGATGGTTTCTATTTCGGTACCGGAACTTGTGATTACATGAACTGAAGGACATGATGGGTGCTCCATATAACATATCCATATCACGTAGAAACTGTACTTAGTCGACAGATGTGTGCCTGTTCTTGCATTGCATCGAATGAAATAATCATATCACAATTGGATATTTTTCATTTATTTTTTAGTACACAAGTATTGAGGATTTATTAGTTTCAGACAAGCCAGACGTACCCAACAAAACTGTCTCAGAAATTAAAATATATCACCCCTCAAGGATTTAAATGAGACTAGAGATAGCACAGATGATAAATCAATGGATATAGTTTTTATTTTGGTTCTGAAACCCGTGCTTACTTGAAAAGAATTACATCATAGGTGCTATATATAATATATCCATTTCACAAACATTTCACGCTATTTTCCCCAAAGATATACTGGCGGTATTCCTGGTCGCGCTCAACTAAATAGGTTTAGATGACTGACACGGCCAACATAATTCTGCATCTCACCTTTATAGTGTCGATGGAATATCCCGTGTAATAAAAGGATTTGTACCCACCACGGAGCACTATTCACAGGTGTCGTGAACGCTATGTTCATTTCTGAAATCAGAGAGGTAAAGTCGATTGACATCAACGAAGTAATATTGAGGGTCTTTGTAGGAGACATTCATATAGAATTTAAAACAAGATGAGAACGCTTTTTCAGTGTTCATGTCATATGTAGGCATAAGAATCAAACCTATTTTTGCGTTGAAGCATTTACTATATCTGACCATTTACTTCACGCGATTTTGCGCCCATCACCCTTTTTGCTCTAGAATAGAAAGGCTTCCGCACAATGCAATATAAACTGTCATGTCCATATGCACCATAAATGCAAAGACACATTTTTCATGGCGACAAGATTGTATTTTGACGCGAATCAACTCATATTATCGAATATTCCCCGTTAAATCGCAAGTCATCGAAGATGAATAATCTAATCCCTGCTTTCATTACTCACAAACCGTTTCTAATGCAGATTTTTACTCGCATACGTCACATCCAATTCGCGAAGCCATTAACCATCTCTGTGCGGCTGTTTTATCATCAATGTTAGTGTGAAAGCAAGATATTACATTATATGTTAAATCACGAGAGTGTATTACGTTGAAATCACGCAAGAGCCGGAAAGTCACGTGTAGCAAATCCATAGTGTGGGAAACAGTGGATGATTGCGGCCAAACTACGGACACTGACGAGAAAAAATAGCACTTTCTTTCGCTCCTTTGTGAATTTCCTCTCCAGATTGTAAATTTTTTGCGAATTAGCTCAAAAACAAATGCCTGGATGCTGTTTTCTGGGGGAATCAAAATGAGCTTTAAAAAACGATCCAACCTTGGCTAAAGTCAGAGTGTGGAACACAATACCACTTTGTCCCACGTTCTGATGAAATGCTAATCTCCGCTGTCTACTCGCTGTTATCAATGTACAGACTTTCTTTTCACACGTAACTTCCGGAAAATTCGCGTATGGAGATCGAGTGAAATGAAATCCACACATCCTGTTACGCTCTTGTTTATGCTACCTAACTATAATGTGGAGTTTAATTTGATTTTAAGGTCTGTTCCGCTTGAAAGGTCGTCTATTCGATGGATAGCTTGAGGCAAGAAAAAAAACAAACAAAAAATGTTGAGCGCAGGAGTTGAAAATTGATGATCTCCGGTAACGAGACTGAAAATCAGATTTTTTTTCAGATGTTTCTCAGGAGGGAGACTAGGTTTTATCACTCAGATGATTGTGCGGTAAACTTTTCAAGTTCTGTACTGTAATGGAAAAGTCAGTTATAGTATGTCGAACATTCTTTAAGGTATTGCTATGATAGCGCTTTTGCCAAAGTTACATGGAGTAATTGTATCTCTCATCTTGTTTTTCCTAGTTTAGTTTTCAGCCAGAGATAATAAGATCAATGTGACAGATTACGCGAATCTTGGTACCAGTTGCTTGAACAGAGGGGATGTTTTAATATAAGGAATAGATACATTCCTATGGGCATTAATATGTCAGCCCTTCCCAACTTAACCATGCCAAATCTACACTCTAAAGAATACCTTTTCTGTATTGTTCATCAATTCTGTGAAGTTTACTGTGAAACCACCCGGTACCCCGCCCACACACCACACGACCACTTTGAACACATACATTAGCCCTAACCATAGGCAACATCACACTGCACTGTAAGCGATTGGAGTTATTACTGAAGCTTTTGTAGCCACACTTTTTATGTTTTAAGCTCAACTGAGTTCTGTCCTTGTGAAGCTTGTTCCTAATTTATTTCGATTTCTTTTTTCATAAAGGCATTTAACATGGATCGCTGATTTGGAATTTTAAAATGTTCAGATACCCAATTAATTCTTCATAAAGATCTGAACACTGAAGGTTTCTACCCTCTATAATGCTGGCCGTCGTCGTATATGTGAAATATTCTTGAGTTCGGCTTAAAACACCAATCTAATAAATAAATAAATCATATATAACTAAAAAATTAAAAAGTAACAAATTCCACACCTTGTACCTTGGTTTATGGACAATTAGGTAAAAAGGTGAATGTGTTGATGTTACTTGTAATTTATTTGACGTCAATGGTCCAGAATTATACCTAAGGCTTTAACAGTGGTTATGTGCCTTGTCTGGCGATCAGCGTAAGATCGACCTGATGTGAGTTTAAGGAGATTGAATTAGGCCTCGTATCTGATGTCTGGCTCCTGGTAACTTTGGCATGTCGTTCCAGTGAGGCAACACTACGAGTATAGCAGCACTGGATCCGACCTGCTACAACACGACACCACAGTGATGTTGAAAGGGACTTTGAAGCAGTGAAACAAACAAACACATAAGCCACCCTGATCACGGAAGTAACGCAGTCAGCATAGCGCTACTAAACAAGCTTCCAGCATTTAGGCCTGTAAATCACGTCCTATGCATTTGGTTCCCAACTAACGTAGGTGATAAGTAAAGTGTTTTGTAACGTTTTCTGATATGCTCATTTGTCAGACCAGAAAAAAATGTCAAGGTGTTGTTGTTTTAATGCGTTCTAAACCATGTCGTACCGACAGTCTTAATGAACCATCTGCTGGAGTCTTGTATACCAAACATTAGCCTGTAAGTGAATACTCACCAGATCGAATTGTACATGCATGTCGCGATTCGTTGCGACAAGTCGTTACAACTGATTTCTCATTCATATGGTTTTCGTATTACTTTTCCTCACATACGTCACATCCAATTTGCGAAAGCATCAACCAGCCCTATGCGGCTGTTAGGGTAAAAACAACATATTACATTATATATTAAATCACGAGGGGGTATTACGCTGAAATCACGCAAGAGTTGGAAAGTCACGTGGAGCCAATTCATAGTGTAGGAAACAGTGGATGATTGCTGCCAAACCACAGATATTGACGAGAAAAAAAGTACATATTTCACTCCTGTGTAAAATTCCTCTCCACATTGTCAACTTTTTGCAAGGCAACTCGGAAAGAAATGCAACGATAATGTTTTCTGCGAGAATTAATACGACGATGAAAAAGAAAAAAAGCAATCCAACTTTGGCTAAAGTCAGGGTGTGGAACACAGTACCACATTTATCCACGGCGTGATAAATTGCTAATCTCCAGTGTCTACCCGCCGTCATTGTACAGTTTTTCTTTTAACACGTAACTTACCGAAATTGGCTAAAGGAGATTCAGTGAATCAAATCCGCACTTCCTTTTACGCTCCCGGCCATGCTAGGCAACTAATAGGTGGAGATTAATTTAATTTTAACATTTATTTTACTTGAAAGGCGTTTTCTGTGAACAAAAGCTTGTGAGTTGCTCTTGGAAGCACTGTCTACACTTCCATCTATCTGACGGAGAGCTTGCGGCAAAAAAAAAGACAAAAAAAAATAAAAAAAAAATATTGGTGAGTACAGGAGTTGAAAATTGCTAACTCACGCTAATGAGGCTGGAAATCAGACTGTTTCTGAGGAGGGAAAAGCTGTAGACTAGGTTTAATGACTCATACGATTAGGAGGTAAACTTGCCATTTTTAGACAAGTCATTTAACGTAATGGAACAGTCTGCCATAGATAATTGAATACTTTTTAATATTGTTTTGATGGTCCTTTGCCAAAATTACACGAAGTAAAAGTATCCTTCATCTTGTCTTGCCTGCAATTTTGGTTCGCTAATAAGATCGATCTGACAGATTACATGAAATTTGATACTATTTGCTTGAACAGTCGTGTCGTTTTAATACAAAGAATAGATACATTTATACATGCATTTACGTCACTCCATCTCAACCTTCCATAACAAATCTACACTGTAACGACTACTTTTTATATAATCTTCTTCATTTCTGTGAAGTTTATTTGAAACTAACCGATACCCCACCCATCACAAGACTGCATTTAGCACATACACCATCTGTACCCATAGACAACAGCACACCGCACTGAAATTATTACGGAAGCTATCGTAATCATACCCTAACTTTTCATTATTTAAGATCAACTCAGAATCTGTCATTGTTATGCTTGATCCTAAATTGTTTCGACTTTTTTCATCGAAAAAGTATTGACTAAATATTGCTTGTGTTTGGGAAGCGAGAGATTCAAGCTGCCATTCAACATGGATTAGTGATTTGGAATTTTAAATGTTCAGATGCTCAGTTAATCCTTCATAAACATTTGAATACATGTATAGGAGAGTTGACTTTTTAATTCGATTATTCTCGAGTTTATTTGCATTTTGGTCGATATTTTGTTACGACCCAAACTGTCTGTATTATAAAGAGATGGCTTGTTCGAAATACACGACAGTTTAGCCGCACAAAAAAGTAACCAAAACCAGCAGATTTTATTTTTCAACAATTTATTAGGTTTAACAAGAACAGATAACAAGACTTATACAAATACTAAAGTACTTAAGTTTAACAAGAAAGGATAGCAATATCTATACAAATACTAAAGTACTTACATGTACAACGGTGTCAAGTCCAAACGGACGCATATATTCCACAATATATACCACACAGGCATAAATGCACAGAGGCAATATTCATAAGAGGGAAAATCCGCAGTATAACTGAGTGTATGATGAAATATACACACAAATCCACAGACATGGTCCGTGTACTAATAAGCACTGTGTACACAAGAGCACAAATTAAATATACAAGTTCAGACTGAACAAGTGCTCGGTGGAAATATGATGTAACAAAGCCAGAGGCTATAAAGACACCAAAATTCAGCACAAAAGGCCTACAGCGAAAGCATCCAAAACTCTCAATAACTCTCCTTTCTCCCCTTTTGACCTGCTTTCATCGGTCTTATATAGACTGGTGGAATTTTCTAGAATAAGAAAATTCTTGAACACTTGTTGTAAACAAACAGGCCCTGAACTGAGCGTATTCTAGAACATGGCCCTGAACTCAGCATATGTAAACAGTGGCAAGCTAAACCTGTCGGCAGTTGTTCACATAACAATTTAAAAACAATTTTATTTTCAAAGTAGACAACAAACTGGATTAAAGTTTTATTCTAAGTCTTGATGTATATGTAAAAGATTAAATATTGACACAACACCACCATGACCGATAGACAACTAGGTGAAAAAGGGAATGCATTGATGTTGGTTGTAATTTATTAGACGTCGATGGTCCGGAATCATACCTAAGGTTTTAACAGTGGTAAGCTACCCTGCTTGATTCTCAGCATCATAGGAACAGACCAAGTACTGATCACCCTGGTGTGAGTATAGGGGCACTGGATTTGGCCTCGTATCTGTGTGTCTGGTTCCCGGCATCTTTGGCGTGGCGTTCCATTGAGACAGCATTACGAGTATTTAGGCGCTGGATCCGACCTGCTACAACATGACACCATGGTGATGTGACCAAAAAAATGTTGAAAGCAACTCAATGCATAGACAGACAGTGTAAGCTAATCGAAGCCCTCAGTAGCTTGAGGTGCTTTACTCTCAACATGCACATCTATATATCATACCTGGAAGGTACATTCACATAGATAGCCGGTACACAATGTAAATTGTCTGCTTAGTATAATTTGTGTCTGCCAAGTGGATATTATCTCTTCTAGATCTTTAATATATTGCCACAGAAATCCATTTGCATGTTGAAACTTGTGTTTTGTGAAACTTTCTTTGCAATTTGTTTCACATACGGCTAGGGGTCCTCCATGCGAATAGACTCCTACCAGAGCTGTAGTGGCACTAGTGCAACACTAAGGAGTTGGCGAATGGAACCAGTGTAAGTTGATAGGTACAGTATCTGGACAGTATACGGACACAGGAGACAACTCAGCCAGTACAACACAAATAAACAAACTTTCAGGATGTAGACCTATTTTAGTTCATGTCGTATCCATTCGGCATTCAGTTCGAGGCTCTGTGTGCACAACTGGCTTCCCCATAAATGTACATCTATATTATTGATGTAGATAATATCTAAAATATTTCCCAATGTTTTCTGATATGTTCAGTTACTTACTCATATCACACCAGAAAAATGTCATGCTGCTGATGTTTTGATGCGTTCTATAGTATGTGGTACCATTAGTTTGCATGAACTTTCCGCTGGAGTCAGTAATACAAAACAACGGACTCTAAGTAAATGCAGACCCAAGCTATAGACTTTCCCTGCATTACACATTGGGAAACCTCAAGCATATTTTTTTAGCTTTTGTGTTATTTATTGGAATGCTATATGAAAGTCTATTATAACCCAGACTGTGTTGTCCCAATTATGATGGTTCAGGTTTATGAAGATGATTAATGCTGCAGCAGAGCTGTCATTTACCACTAAAATGTTTTTATGTCTGATAAATATTTTTGACTCAAGATTTTAAGAAATCTATGTAATATCGGAATATGGTCAGTTTTAGAAATTGATCTTCCTTATATTCATCTGGAACATGTGTTATTGTCTACGACTAATGTACGAATGTTTCTTTGGACGCCTGGATGAGACAGTACGTGTACATATTTCAAATGCTCTTATTCCCATTGTGGTAGTGAGTGCAAGAGCAAGCGAGACATCGAAATATGACTAATTGTGTTGATGTAGAGATAATTTCCATGTATTGGATTTCGGACACTGAAACAGTTATCTGCAGAAGAGTGAATATTTTGAGTTTTTTTGAAACTTGACCTTACTATTTAAACGTCTAGATCCACAGTTCTACCATATCACCTCACACAGCTGGAAATAGACATCCACGTTCATCTCTCACCAATGATCGTTTTGTTTACACCAGCGAACATACACAGATTGGTCACTTCATGGGCCACTTTCATTTAAACTGCCAGTATAGACATTTTCAAGCAGGAAAACCTCACTTTAATGTGTACAAAATTGCACAGAGTTATTTTACAAGCCCTCAAGCTTTTTTCTCCTAGGTCCAATGTGGTGTTACCTTTGGATCGTGCGGGGAGAATTTACAGCAGCTATCGGATGAGATTTAGTTCTGAATGGTGCAATTAAACTTGGTTGTAGGAAGGGTATTGAAACTGGAGATGTAAGAAGTTTACGGCTGTGGTAGCCTGGAGGCGTGTATTATCTGGCTTAGTGTGATGTCCACGTGTGTTGGTATAGGATCGTCCGGGCTCAGTGGATGCCGTCCCCACTCAAACTTACGCCTAATATTAGAAACGGCCTACAGAGATTTTCTAGGTTTCACTACAGTAAATTGCTCTCAATATGACAATATTTAGGACTGTGTTTCTTTGATTTGTTTGCCTGAGAGAAATCAGTGTTTACTGGGTTTCTGAAAATCTCATAAATACCAACATTTGTTTGAAACTTATGCTTTTGTTTTGTTTGATAGATCTGCACCATTCTTGCATTACCTCAAATGAAGTAATCATATCTCTTTTTTTTAAATATTTTTCGTTTACTATATGGTACATTTATATTGATAAATAGTCTCAGAGAAATAAGACGTACCCGACAAAACTGTCAGAGAATGTGAAATATATCACTCCCGAAAGATTTAAATGAAACTATATATAGTACAGATGATAAATCAATGGAAATGGTTTCTGTTTTGATACTGGAACTTTTGCTTACTTGAAAAGAAGCACTCATTCATCCATTCTACATACATTTCACGCTGTTTTTCCCAAACACTTACCTGCTGTATCTCTTGCCGCGCTCAACTAATTAGGTTGCCAACATAATACTGCATCTCGGCTTTATAGTGTCGATGCAATATCCCGTGTAATAAAAGGATTTGTACCCACCATAGAGCACTATCACAGGTGTCGTGAACGCTTTGTTCATTTCTGAAATCAGAGAGGTAAAGTCGACTGACATGGACTAAAGTAATAATGAGGGCCTTTGTAAGAGACATTCACATAGAATTTAAAACAAGATGAGAAGAAAGCTTTTTCCGTGGGCCTGTCATATGTAGGCATATGAATAAAACCTCTTTATGCGTTAAAGGTTTTGAACGTATTAAGTCATACTGTTCATATCCAACTTGTTATGAAACTGTGTCCCTTTTAGCAATTTACACGGAAGGACTGTACAAGAGATCTGCACAGTCTGTTGTCTCCCTTAAATCCAATGAGAATGTCATTTTGTCTTGCCCACTTCGGATATTCCCGTATATACTCCTTATTTAAAGCATATGGATCACAAATATGCTGTTTGGTGAACAAAAATGATTGAGATATGAAAATACCTCTTGTATTACTTTCTGAACTCGCGTTTATGTCACAAATGGTCAGAGTCAGGGTACTGTTTATTTCCAACGCTTATAGTACCTTATAGAATGTCTTCCCATTGCAAACTGCAGGGGTATTTTTCAAGAAAAATTAGATCAGCTCATGGAATAGTGAAACATCCCGAAATTGGTAACCTCTTGCAAATATGTACAGTTAGCCTGACAAAGCCTGAGGTGTACATGATTGATGGAAAGCACGGAATAGTCTGAACGATAGGTAAGAGTACAGTGTATAATACATCAAGCTGTACAGTCACTACTGGAAAGCGCTATATTAGAAGGAGGGCTATTCCAGAGAAGCGTTGATGAGCGCTCATTCAGTCCTGCATCCTTGATAAGGTCAGACGAGAAAATGCCGGCCTCGTGAAAGATAAGTCCCTCACTTAATCAAAGTAAAAGCGTAAATTGAGCAGTATCCGCTTTTGAACTTTTATTCCTCGACAATTGCTGGAGACCATAACAGTGGATGTGAAATGAAGACTCCACGTTGTGAACTTGAAAAGCCTTCTCATATCCTAAAGGGAAATTCTGTAGGAATGATAGCAAATGGTATTTTAAAAGCATGTCTTTGGACATTGGGGGGCTGGGGTTAACACGAATATAACATAACTCAAACCCAACAGAGTTCCTGCGGAAGACGGAAAATTCCACAATGTCATATACTTGTTTACTTTATCGTACATCTTGATGATTATGCAGTTCAAGCGACCCCTGTTTGAGAAGCTGATGGCTGTACTGTACCTTAGCCTATATCCGAATACGGAGTATTGTGTGCGCTAAGAGTGACTGCGAACCGCGAATCTTCAGAATAGCTATAATTGAACTGTCATGGCCAGATGCACCACAAAAACGAAGACATATTTTGTTCACAATGACAAGATTATATTTTGGCGCGAATCAACTCTGTTACTCATATTATTGAATATTATCCGTTAAATCACAAATCATTGAAGATGAATAATCTAATCCCTGCTTTCATTACTCACAAACCGTTTCTAATGCAGATTTTTACTCGCATACGTCACATCCAATTTGCGAAGCCATCAACCATCTCTATGCGGCTGTTTTATTGTCAGTTTGAAAACAAGATATTACATTGTCTGTTAGATAACGAGGGCGTATTACGCTGAAATCACGCAAAAGCTAGAAAGTCACGTGGAGAAAACACATTGCGTAGGACACAGTAGATGATTGCGGCCAAGCCATATATATTAACGACAAAAGGTAGCACTTATTTCACCCCTATGGGATTTTCCTCCCCAGAATGTCAATCTTTTTGTAGAACAGCTCAAAAAAAATACCAGGATGTTGTTTTTTGGGGATAATTTAAAGGAGCTTGACAAAAAACCATCCAACTTAGGCTGAAGTCATTTGTGTTTAACACATTACCACTTTGTCCCAAGCTCTCATAAAATACTAATCTCCGGAGTCTACCAGCTGTTATCAATGTACAGTCTTTCTTTTCACGCACAACTTCCGAAAATTCGTGCATTGAGATCCAGTGAAACCAAATCCGCATATCATGGCTCCCGGCCATGCTACTCAACTAAAAGGTGGAGTTTAATTTGATTTTAAGGTCTATTTCACCTGACAGGCGGCGTGTGAGTTGCTCTTGGAAGATTTACCTACACTTCCGTCTAGTCCACGGAGAGCTTGAAGCAAAAAACACAAACGAACAAAAAATGGTGAGTACAGGAGTTGAAAATTTACAGGCCCCCGTTAACGAGGCTGGAAATCAAGCCGTTTCTGAGGAGGGAGAAGTCGTAGACTAAGATTAATCACTCAGACGATTGGGCAGTAAACTGGCCATTTTTAGATAAACTCTGTAATTTAATGGAAAAGTCTGCTATAATATATTGAATTCTATCTAAGGTATTATTTTGATGATGCTTTTGCCAAAGTCACATCAAGTAAATGTATCTTTCACCTTGTCTTGCCAACAAATTTAGTTCTCAGTCCCTGCTAATAAGATCGACCTGAAAGGTTTCGTGAAATTCGATACCAGTTGCTTGAACAGACGAGCAGTTGTAAGAGTAAGAGATATAGTTGTAAGAGATATACTTATACACGCATTAATATGTCAGCCGTTCCCAATCTGCCTTAGACAAAATCTACACTCTGGAGACTGACTACCTTTTATATAATCTTAATCATTTCTGTGAAGTTTGTTTTAAAACCAACGGGTACCCCACCGGCCACAAGACCGCATTAAGGACGTTCATTAGCCGTAACCATAGACGGCATCACACTGCACTGTATGTGATTGTAAATTTTAGCTTTCGTCACCCTATTTTCCCCCTTTTTTAAGCTTAACTCAGATCCGTCGTTGTGTAGCTTGTTCCTAATTTGTTTTGATTTTTTTTCATAAAGAACTTATTGATAAAATGTTTGATTGTGTTTGGAGAGCAAGAGATTCAAAGGGGGTATTCGATATGGATCAGTGATATAGAATTTTAAATTTTAAGATACCCAATTAATTCTTCATAAATATTTGAATACATGCATTGATCAGTTTGCTTATTTACCGCGTTATTCTCAACTATATTTGCTTTTGGTATACATGTAAAAGATTTTAACAGTGGTAATCTACGTTGCTTGAGGTTGGGCATAACAGCAACAGAAACTGGTGGGCTTGGTGTATGTATAAGACAGGTTGGGCCCCGTATCTGGTGTCTGTGGCATGGCGTCCCTTGAGGCAGCACGACAAATGCCTCGGCACTGGTCCGACCTGCTACAACGTAACACCATGGTGATGTGACCAAAATAATGTTGAAAGCAACCTTGAATCCCAATCAATCAAACAAACACATAAGCCTTCCTTATTCCCTGCGTCAAATCACACAGTGTAAGCTACACCTACTCTAGCATTAAGTACTTTACTCTCCACATGCACATCAATATATCATACCTGGAAGGTATTTATTTGCAAGCTGAAACCTGTGTTTGGTGTAACTTTCTTTGCAATTTCGTCTGACACTCGGCCAGGGAACAAAGCCCATGGTGATAAACTCCTACCAGGCCTGGACTGTAGTAGCAATAGCACCGGTTACAACACTGAGGGATTGGCGAATTGAAAGAGTGCGGGTTGATAGGTGAAGTATCTGGACAGTATATGGACACAGGAATCAACTCAGCCAGTATAGCACAAGTATATGGACATAAGAATCAACTCAACCAGTATAGCACAAATATATGCACACAGGAATCAACTCAGCCAGTATAGCACAAGTATATCGACATAGGAATCAACTCAGCCAGTATAGCACAAGTATATGCACACAGGAATCAACTCAGTCAGTATAGCACAAGTATATGGACACAGGAATCAACTCAGTCAGTATAGCACAAATATATGCACACAGGAATCAACTCAGCCAGTATAGCACAAATATATGCACACAGGAATCAACTCAGCCAGTATAGCACAAGTATATGGACAGAGGAATCAACTCAACCAGTATAGCACAAATATATGCACACAGGAATCAACTCAGCCAGTATAGCACAAGTATATGGACAGAGGAATCAACTCAGTCAGTATAGCACAAATATATGCACACAGGAATCAACTCAGCCAGTATAGCACAAATATATGCACACAGGAATCAACTCAGCCAGTATAGCACAAGTATATGGACAGAGGAATCAACTCAACCAGTATAGCACAAATATATGCACACAGGAATCAACTCAGCCAGTATAGCACAAGTATATCGACATAGGAATCAACTCAGCCAGTATAGCACAAGTATATGCACACAGGACACAGCCCATGATAAACCAGATTGTGTTGTCCCAATTATGATGATTCAGGTTTATGAAGATGATTATTGCTGTAGCAGAGCTTAAACACGTAAAGTGCAGATCATGCTGTCATTTACCATTAAAATGTCTTTATGTCTGATAAATATCTTTGACTCAAGATCTTAAGAAACCTGTGTAATGTCGGAAATATGGTCAGTTTTAGAAATTGATCTTTCAATAATCCACCTGGAACATGTATTATTGTTTAAATGTTCTTATTCCGATTGTGGGGTGAGTGCATGGGCATGAGAGAGAACTGAAGATGACTAATTGTGCTGATGCAGAGATAATTTATATGTATTAAATTTCGGACACTGAAACAACTACCTGGAGAACAGTGAAAATGTTGGCTTTAGTGAAACTCCATCTCACTATTTAAAACATCTAGACCCACAGTTCTACCTCTTTGGAGGTATGACCTCACACAGCTGGAAATCGACATCCACATTCACCTCTCGTCAGTGTTTGTTTTGTTTTATATGAGTGAAAATATAGAGATCGATCATTTCATGGACCACTTTCATTTAAACTGCCAATATAAACATTTTCACGCAGGAAAACCTCCCTTTAGTTAATATAAAATTTCACAAATTTATTTACAAGCCAGCAAGCTTTTTTCTCCTAGGTCCAATGTGGTGTTACCTTTGAATCATGCGGAGGGAATCTACAGCAGCATCGGAAACTTAGTTGTAAGAACGGTATTGAAACTGGAGATGTAAGATGTTTAGGGCTGCGGTAGCCTGGAGTCGTGTATTATCCAACTTAGTGTGATGTCCACGTGTGTTGGTATAGGATCGTCCGGGCTCGGTGGATGTCGTCCCCCACTCAAACTTACGCCTAATATTAGAAACTGCCTACAGAGAGATCGTTTATTTTTTACTACAGTAAACTGCTCATAATATAACAAGATTTACGGTATGTGCTTCTTTGTTTTGATTTAATGTAAGAAATTTGGGTTTATTGGATTTCTGAAAATCTCGTAAATAGCAACATTTGTTAATTGTACGTTGAATTTGCGTCTATAGATATACTGAGGATGGGGCTAACACGCCGATACAATAACTAAAATCCAATAGGTTTTCTGCAAAAGACGGAAAATTCCACAGTGCTATATATCTCTTTACTTGATTTACTCAGACCAGCGATTTTGGACTTGCCACCTATTTCGTCTGTTTAAATCCTACAATTCATCTATTTGACTATTATGTAGTTGAAGCAAACCCTTTTTAAAAACGAGCTGACGTCTGTACCATACCATAGCCTGTCTCCGAACATGTGGCTATGTGTTTGCGAAGAGTCACTCCGAACAGTGAATCTTGGGAATAGCTATAATTGAACTGTCATGTCCAGATGCACCACAAATACGAAGACATACTTTTTCACAGCGACAACATTGTATTTTGACGCGAATCAACTCTGTTACTCATGTTATTGAATATTCCCCGTTAAATCGCAAGTCATTAAAGATGAATAATCTAATCCCTGCTTTCATTACTCACAAACCGTTTCTAATGCAGATTTTTACTCTCATACGTCACATCCAATTCGCGAAGCCATTAACCATCTCTGTGTGGCTGTTTTGTCATCAGTGTTAGGGTGAAAGCAAGATATTACATTATATGTTACATCACGAGAGTGTATTACGTTGAAATCACGCAAGAGTTGGAAACTCCCGTGGAGCAAATCCATTGTGTAAGAAACTGCGAATGATTATAGCGAAACTACGGACATTGACGAGAAAAAAATAGCACTTTCTTTCGCTCCTTTGTGAATTTCCTCTCCAGAATGTCGACCGTTTTGCAGAGCAGCTCAAAAAGAAATGTCAACATGTTTGTTTTCTGGAAGAATTCAAACAAGCTTGAAAAAAAACGATGCAGCTAAAGTCAGAGTGTGGAACACATTAACACTTTGTCCCACGTTCCGATAAAGTGCCAATCTCCGGTGTCTACTCGCTGTTATCAACGTACAGTCTATCTTTTAACACGTAACATTCGGAAATTCGTGAATGGAGGTTCATTGAAGTCAAATCCGCATATCGTATTACCTTCTTGGTCACGCTACCTATGTATAAGGTGGGGTTTAGTTTGATTCTAAGGCCCATTGCACTTGAACGGCGATTTCAGTGAACAAAGGTTTGTGAGCACTGTTTACACTTCCGTATTTTTGGCTTTTTGAGAGCTTGGGGCCACAAAAATGGGGAGAACACGAGTTAAAAACTGCTGACTCCCGCTAAGGAAGCTAGAAATCAGACTGTTTCTGAGGAGGGAGAAGCCGTAGACTAGTTTTAACCACCCAGACGGTTGGACGGTAAGCTTGCCATTTTGAGGTGAGTTCTGGGAAATAAATGGGCTATAGTGTATTGAACAATGGTGCTTTTTCCACACTTTACACCGACTAAATGTGCCTCTCATCATGTGTTACCATCAGTTTTACTTTTCAGTCCGTTATAATAAGATCGATCTGACAGATTATGTGAAATTCAATACCAATTGCATGAACAGACGGGCTGTTTTAGTATAAGGAAAAGATACATGTATCCATGCATTAATCTGTCAGCAGCTGCCAATCTGACTTGGTTATAAATAACATTAACCTTGTTTGTAAATTTTATGTTGATAATAACGGTTGATACAACTCATGACTGCATTCATCCAACCTGCGTCAAGTGTAAGTAGACGTGAACTCCCGGTAGTGTATCTGACTGCAATAAGAATAATTACCTGAGCTTTCTAAGCCAGGTCCTGACCTTTTTATGCACATTTTTACCTCGGAATCAACATGTGACAAGTTAATTGATGACTGACCATGTTTTATTCAACCGGAACAAATACTCTTTTAAGCGGTCTGTTGAAATAAAAAGACTGAATTGAAAATCAGATTTCATTTTGATTGAAGACCAGACGAGATGAACTTTTCCGCGTAACGTTTTTACCACTGTTAGTCTTGAAATATGGCGTAGTGGTTATTTCCGGTCACGTGTGGTAATAGCAGCGGTATCTCGCTGTCATGGTTACCTGTACAAAACAATAGATTATGTCTGCAAGTATATAGTAGTGAGCTGTACAACAGATGGTTCAGAATATCCCAGTAAAGTCCAAGGCTAACCTGAATAACCTGCGCATTTTTTTTTCAACTTTTACGAAAAATATTGCTTCAAGTTTGAAATTGCTTCAATTTTTTTAGTTATCACTGATGTATGGCTGATTTTCTTCAGGCGAGATTTGCGTTTCAAGAATATGACGCATTTTGTGAATAACTCACCTTAATTATTAGTTTATCATGATTTAGTCGTTAAAAATTACACTAAGTGATTAGTTCGTGGTATTTTTTAAATCATCGACAATCGGTACCATCCTTTAATCAGCATCAGAGAATGCCAGTATGTTGCTAACTTTACACTTCACAAGGTAACGCAAATATCCCGCAGCGAGAAAAGTGAGCATTTTGACAAAAGTGAGAGTCATGTTTTCTAGACATACCGAGGACCAGACGGATAATTTAACGGATAAAAGCTAGAGAGTCTGGTAAATCGATAGGCCGTCCACTGTGATCGATGATGTCACACTTTTGCCTTAATCATGACGAATAGCCAAAAACATTAAGTGTTTTGCTGTATTTACTGCGGAGACCATAGGATCGATCTGATCTCGTAGACGGGGAAAATAGCCCTGGCCGTAAATTAATACGCAGTGGTAGTAAGTGAGAAACCGTGACCTAATACCTTCTAAAGCAAATCCATTGAAGGTAACGATCTATAACAAACATAATGCCTATGTGAAACCGTAAGTGGTCGATTTCACAAAGCCGGTTGTTGCAACAGTTTTTAGTTCTAAATTAGAACTGTGATTAAAACACTATTTTTAGACATTGTGACATAAAATTGGAATCACCTTTCAGCTGTTCAGACAAATATGTAAACATTAAAGGAAAAAACACCTGTGTTCAGATCATATGCATAAAAGTACAGCTTTAACAAGGGTGGACGATATTGCAGTGGTGATATCTAACCCTTGTGGTGAGTGAGACTGTAACGACAGCAGACACTATCACAGTGATGATATATAACCCATGTGGTGTGTGAGATCGTAAAGTCAGTAGACAGCACCACAGAGATGATATATAGCCCATGTGGTGTGAGAGACCGTAACGACAGTAGGCAGCATAACAGTGATAATATATAATCCTTGAGGTGTCTGAGACTGTAACGACAGTAGGCAGTGTCACAGTGATGATTTATAAACCATGTGATGTGTGAGATAGTAACGATAGTAGGCAGCATAACAGTGATGATATATAACCCATGTGATGTGTGAGATAGTAACGACAGTAGGCAGCATAACAGTGATGATATATAACCCATGTGGTGTGTGACACGGTGACGACAGAAGACTGCATGGCAGTGATGACCTATAACCCATGTGGTGTGTGAGACCTTAACACAGCAGACAGTACCACATGGACGATATATAACCCATGTGAGACCGTAACGACAGTATGCAGTATCACAGTGATGATATATAAACCATGTGGTGTGTGACACGGTAACGACAGCAGACAGTCTCACAGTGATGATATATAACCCATGTGGTGTGTGAGACACCGTAACGACAGTAGGCAGTATCACAGTGATGATATATAACCCATGTGGGGTGTGAGACTGTAACGACAGTAGACAGTATCGTAGTGATGATATATTCGCCCGCGAGGTGTGTGAGACTGTAACCACAGCAGACAGTCTCACAGTGATGATATATAACCCATGTGATGTGTGAGATAGTAACGATAATGGGAACATAACAGTGATGAAATATAACCCATGTGGTGTGTGACACGGTGACGACAGAAGACAGCATCGCAGTGATGACCTATAACCTATGTGGTGTGTGAGGCCTTAACCACAGCAGACAGTCAGACTGTAACGACAGCAGACAGTGCCACAGTGATGATATATATACTATGTGGTGTGCTAGACTGTAACGACAGTAGGCAGCATCCCAGTGATGATACATAAACAATGTTGTGTGTGTGACCTTAACCATCGTAGGCAATATCACAGTGATGATAAAGAGCCCATGTGGTGCCTGTAGCGTCAGTAAGACAGCTTCGCACTGATGACATGTACATTTAACTGGAGTTTTGGCGGGACTGTATGTTATGTGATATCAACAATAGTTCTCATTAAAGTCTAACTGACGGTCTACTACCCGTTGGCCAGTAAATCCAGCTTTAGATATTTTGTCTCCGACTTTGAATCAAAGGTTACGGTAACGCCATAACATAAGAGAAATATTATTTCATTTTTCATTACAGAACAGATTTGTAATTAGCGTGTTATATGATAATCCCCTCTGATTAGTTTTAGACGATTTTACCAGCTCTAGATAATTCTGATTACATATCACTGCATATTTTTTGCAAGTTGTCTCATTTCCTGTGTAGCGTAACTTCCATCCAAAATAATGAATCACATGCATGAAATTTGTACCCCTGGAAACCAAGGATATTTTTGAACATGTACATGCAGAAGACTTACACCAAGTGTTTATTCTACATGCGAATACCTCTGACTTTCTTCTTGATAGTTAGAGACGACCACCACCTCCAACCTCCATTCCATCCTAAAGCTTTTCAAGTGAAACTCTTCATGCTGAGCGGAGAGGATAATATTGTCAGGGGAATATGTGATCAATGAACACACATGACTGACCAAAATTGACTCCATCTTTGAATAATGAATTTCGTTTTGAAATGACGGACATTTTTTCCCTGCAGTAATTACTCAGTGCCTCGACCCCGGTAAGCCGTTAGCTGAACAAACTATAGCTGCTCCACTGCGCCTGTCACGAACTAATGAGCTGCCGAGGTAGCCGGTGGTGGTCAGAAATTTGCAATTCCCTTTAAACTACCTTCATCTTTGTCCCGAAAGCTAATTGGATTTTGTGTAACATCTGGTGATGCGATCTACCTTATTAGAGCAAATAACCGCTACTTAACAGCCAGATTAATTTCAATATCAAATTTTCATATGAAAAGTAATCGATACACATTGAAATAGCTTGACTAATACTGGTTTACTTGTTAAATCCATTACTTTGGGCTATCGTCCAAGGACGCCTTTAATTTTAAGTGGAGTTACCAAGAGCACTGACTAAATCCGATAGGGTAATAAAGGCGGAGCAAGAATGCCTTACAGCGTTCGCTGGGTTAAGTTCTGCTTTTCACAACAGCCGTCCTCTGTAACTCATCATCTGTACCAGACACGTTGACGTTTACCGATACACAAGAATATAGAGTGGTACGTGATTGATAGACCCATAGGAATCCGATGCTCCTTGGTACACGTGTCCCACCTATCATTCCTTCGCCAGTGCATTGGTTAACTCACCTTCAACTTCAGTATTTATTATACCATCAATTGCTGTCTTGCACAGCTTATGTCCAGCAAAGAGATCAGTTATAATTGGTCTAATTGCTAATGATTATCTTCTTTTAGGACTTTTAAACCCGCATTAATCACTTTGACACCATGTGGTATAAATGTGGAGTGCTGACATGGGTTGTTAATTCTACTCGAATAGCCTTCACGGTGTGAATTGGTCCTGCAAATGATGCATGACATGCAGGTTTAATCGTGCCACTTCCGGTCACTCAGCTGTACCGGATTTTGAGATTGTTGACCTCAGTTTAATGTCACATGAGGACGATTTCTTTCGTTGCTATACCTTGTTTAAGATGGAAATCCTGCTTGGTGAACCCACCTGATACCATATAAGTAGACTATGCCCGTGAGCAAAAGCTGTAACAAGAACAGACGCAGTCTGGAAACACATGAATTGATGGTGATCGATTTGTGAGCGGTTGTAGCGGGTGAAAAACTTTTACCAACAAAAGCCCGCTGTGCAAATCGCCATGATGATTATTTCAGCTACTGCTTAAAAAACTTTGTCAGTAACCTATCTATCATGAAGACAAAAAGACGATCGTAAATTCAAACCTGACCATTTATTTATGGTATCATTTCACCATTAGCGTCCCGCCTTGATATTTTCTTGGTCTAACATTTCCTAAAGGTGCCACAATAAACATTTACCCGTATCGACCCGTAACTACGGTCCACTGCGATATCCGCTGTAAAGGATATTTTTACATCACGTGAGAGCTTTTGGCATTAGGCTATTGATATTGTCGCCGCTAAAATGGACTATCTTTTTCATAGTATTGATCTGTGCAGAAATAGTTTAGACACGCTCTCTGTATTTCCCTTGTCCAGAGATTTGTTAGTCTTCAACTCCTAGAGGAATGCATATGTATATAGAGGAAGGTTCGCACAAAAATAGTCCAAGTCGCTTGTTCTAATCCAACTCTGTCTGTTTCGGCTGTGGATTTATCTCAGGAGATTTGTCAGTCCACTCAACAAAAGGTGATAGCTTACTCTCCATAAACCTTCCACTCTCAGGGAAGTAAACAATTCTTATCCACTTCGTTTAACACCAATCAAAACAAATATATTTAAGGTGTTTTGCCAGTATTGTGAATTTGAGAAAGGAGACTTCAAGGGATTGCCCCCTAAATGTTTATGACAAACCAAACAGGTCCCCTAAATGGAAGCCGGATGAGCCAGTCGCTGTTTTGTACTTTCCACATTACAAATACAATGTAACACCATGTTTTCGGGCTTTCTACCTTTATTTTGTTAGATCGAAACTAAGAAAATGCGAGAGACTGTATCCGGCTGTCATGAGTTACAGGTTAGAGTTTTGTATCATATCCTACTTACGTAATATATGTAAGAGTCCAAATCATTTGGGAATAATACCAAATCAATGATGGCTTACCAAAACTGCAATATATAGATTTTTACGTGGCTGTTTTCTCATCAATTTTTGTCTTGTCGGCCTCACAGGAAACTCTTGACGTGGTTCTCTCTGACATATTGCCTCTCAAATTGATCTCTTGTATTCATGTTTTTTTTCTGTGAGATGTGGCTTACAGACCCCTATCGGTAATCGAGGGGCAACGTATCCGAGAACGGCGATTCTGAGGAACATTTATAAGCTCTATAACATAGCACCATATCAAGTTTGAGACGCCTTGTTGTCCACAACATATTTTACCCCATCTAGTTAATACTTTGTGTTTTGTGTTATATACTCAAAGTCATTCTTTATTTATTTATTTATTTATTTATTTATTTATTTATTTATTTATTTATTTATATTTATTTACGGATTACTAATTATTGGTTTACAGAAAGCTTGGGGAATTTTCACCGATGCAAGGAATTAAGGTTTAAACATATGGTGGGGACCTCCGTGGCTCAGTTGGTTAGCGCGCTAGAGCAGCTTAATGACCCAGGAGTCCCTCACCAATGCGGTCGCTGTGAGTTCAAGTCCAGCTCATGCTGGCTTCCTTTCCGGCCGTACGTGGGATGGTTTGTCAGCAACCTGCAGATGGTCGTGGGTTTCCCCCAGGCTCTGCCCGGTTTCCTCCCATCATAATGCTGGCCGCCGTCGTATAAGTGAAATATTCTTGAGTTCGGCATAAAACACCAATCAAATAAATAAATAAATAAATAAACATAAGGCTATTAGCATACAGTCGTGACAGTATAAACACCATAGATCTGCCAAACATAATTGTGGCACACAGTCTGTTCACACTAACCTACATATTATAGGCCTATAAGTATTCTAATAACCAGTTTGTCTCGACATATATATTTTGAACTGAAGAACGATACATATAAGATACAGATTGTGGTTCTCTCATAGATGATCTTAGTAATTATAGCCTAATAAAGCCGAGTTAGCAGGGCGAAATGTTGATTGCTCGTTATTATGTTATTATGGAAGTCGTATTAAGTCGTTATCGTACCATCGTTCGAAGCGATGGTATGATGCTAGCATCGTGTTATCTCTTCGTGCCATCGTACCATCGCTGCGTGCTATCGTTTCGTGCCATCGCCAGGAGATGGAACGATGGTTTGGTGGTACGGTGATGGCCTTATCCGGCGTCCATGTATAGCAGTCCTAGGGGAGGTACCTGAACTGTAAGGGGTGGCCCGTAACAGTGACTTTCAGTTTTGAAAGTATGCAGAACACAGGTAACCTAATTTTGATCAATTCTTCTGTAGGGATGTCAGCCTTGCATCCTTACCACGTACCCCCAACCCCAACTCCATCTTTCCCACACAGCAAGCATACACTTTTGTCAAATGGCAGATTCCAGTCACATGGCACACTTCAAACAAACAGTCTGCGCAGTGACTCGGACAAGGACTTTTGTGCAATAACGAAAACTACAAGAAATCAAACGACAAAGAAAATCTTTTTATCAAGTGGTCAAGTGGATAAACTTGGAGGGGGCGTGCGGTGGACAGGACAGCGGTGCTGAGTACAGATGGAATAGTGAACTGACAGTCACTTAATCCTTTGTGGAGATCGTGACAATATTAAATCAAAAGACACGTAGACGCAAGATTCGTTGGTCACGGATATTTCGGGGTAACGTCCGGAACCGGACAGTGATTTTAATGGTCAAATATCTGCAGGGTTAGGACAGATTGACGGCTAAAGGAAGGACATGATACAGTCGTTTTTAACACGGCACACCAATCCGCCTTGTGACACCAACCTTCTCTGGTGATATTTCTCTCATACGGAATCAATATGACACGAGATACGGATGCCAAGTGTGGCCGTGTCGACCAGGCTTTTCTGGATACTTCGGCCGATGGACAGGATGTGGGAAGATTAGATTTGGTGTATGTCCAATTCCGATAGGATTGCAGGATGGAGTTATTGTTATGAAAGCAAACGTCTCAGATGAAAGCCAGTACGTGGAGAATGGTTCTCGCATCCATTGCCTTGTTTTGAGTGGAGCCTTATTAAACTTGCCGAATTATCAGGCTGCCCACTGACCGCTTCCATTGTAGCTTCACGCCGGATAGTCCCTGTATACAGTCTGCTCCTGAGCCCGTGAGTAACGATAGCTTCACTCCCAGCACAAGGATAATAACCCGATTTCCCGGGGCGTGCTGGAAGCCGTCCGAGTGCCATATACACGGAACAATATCATATTCAATGCTGTAACAAGTCACCCAGTGGCAGAATTACGACTCTCCATGCTTCTCCACTAATGTTCATTTCACATCTTTGAGGAAATTTGCCAATTTCTTCTCGGCCCAAGCCTGTGGTGTTGTGTTCCACGGGAACAGAAGTCGTGTTGGATATACTGACCCAAATCATAAACTTTCTTCTCAGCTGATAATTTACTCCCGTGTATATCTCAGAAACCTGTTAGCCGAGCCATGAGTCAGATATCTGTCTTCTTCTGTGGGGAACGCTACACTTCACACACGAATCTTCTGACAACTGTCGCCACTCTGCCCTCCAGTATCTACAGTCGATCTCTTACCGATATGGTTTTATCACCTTTTCTATCTATGTCAAATTCTCATCAGAATTTGCTGATCATCTAAAATCTGATTGTCTAGTCTCTATACTGCAAGCACTGAAGTCTTCGGTCCTCTAAATAAACTCATTTTTAAAGTTAATTCTGTAGTTCCACGTATGTCTAACACATCTCCAGTGATGTCAGTAAGTATTATGATGTTGTTTCGGGTGCAAAACTATGTGTAAGTGGTGCTATCTAAACTGTTTAGTGCGTATACTGTGATTTCAGCAAAGGTCAAAAGGATGTGAATAAAGTCATTTTTAGGCCCAAAGCCCGTATTAAACTGACGTTGCCGTCAGTATTTTTGTGCACCTCCGCTGATTATGACATAAATGAGTACTGTAAAAGTATTTTAGTGCACAGACGGCAGTCTTTTTGTATTCAACAAAGTAATCGTCAGCGGAGTAAGAGTTGAGGCTCACTGAAGCCCCATCGATTACCCCCTGCATCCTGATAGCATTTCCTAAAGTTCTTTGAGTACAAAAACCATGGTTCAACCTAGTCCATTTTATATTGCTCTCCAAAAGCCAACACTAATGACCCAGTTTAAGCCTTGACCGATTCCATCCACATTACACAGTTTTTGATAAATGCTCTTGAATTATTAGGCGCCTGAGCATCTTGGACACGCTCCGCCAATCACAGATCGCGTATCTCGCCCAGATGACTATCATTAAACATCCAACCAATTGCATGCTTTGTCACTGTGTCAGAGCACGGTGGTCGCCTCATTAAGTCGGTCTACAGAAGAAGAACTCACGTCTTAGATGGATTACATGACAGCCTACTGACCCATCTGATTACTAATGGACTACAGATAGACACAGCTAAAATTCTCCACTCTCCGTCATTCACAAGAGGTAGCCTGATCTTCTCATTTCAGGGAGATATCAAACCTTCAGATTTGGGAGAATCCCTTAGGAAAGAGTTTGCAAATGCTGTGCAAAACGTGATGGCCTAAAGCTTAGAAGAGTGCATCGTGCTCCGAATTTTGTACGTTTATGATGTACATAGCATCACGTTAGTTCTTCATTTACTTCTCGCATGCCCTTCCTTCATCCGTAGGCAGATATAATCAAAAACTGTTCTCCAGGCCTCCGCTGTCTCTTTGCTGTACTTTTCCTTTAGCACTTCCTTCAGGCCGTAATCCAAGGACGGCCACAAACGCTGAAATCAAAATTGAATAACCCTAGTTGAATTCCGTATGATTCCTAATAAACAAGAGCAAGTTAAATCGCCTTAAGGAGTGGCAAGTGAGAGACTGAAATTACAAATGGCCACTTTCTTTCAAACCAGTTTAAAGAGATTACAACATGCCATGCATACCAGTTCCTTGCTTAAACCCTAATGAGACACGCTGGAGACTATATCACTACATCCTTCCCATAGAGCGGAAACCAGAAGATTGAAATTGCCTTTCATCTAATGTGAATTGTAAAAGAATATGAAGTTCAAGCAACCTTTATGCCTAAAATACAAAGACACACAGTTTAACTAGAATAAATGTATCTAACATGACCGTCGACGCCTCTTTCCCTAAACGTCAGCAAGCAACAAGACGATCCAGCGAAACGGAGACCGTACATGGAGTATGTCTCTGATAACACACTGGTACTTATAAGTGATGGTATCAGCGTTGTTGTCCATTAACTACAAGGGTCGATAGATTAAGCATTGCGATGAAATCACTGATCGATACCTTAGCAATTTTAGCGATACGAAATACACTTGTGCGACTTAAATTTGGCATTAAATCAAGTTGTCTTCTGACACGTCAATGAATTTTACAGGCGTATAACGTTTTTCCAATGTATACCGGTATATCGCCTATAAGCGATGGTATCAACGAATATGGAGTCATGAAACTGTTATCTATATGCAACGTAACGGCCCAAGTTAACATGTTTAACTCATTTCCCACAGCAATCATTATGTTTGTCTTTGCGGACTAGAATTTACATTATGGATAGATCCTATTCTTCTGCGATACAGAACTGGCTCCAATCCGCGATCTTACCTCGCGATAACATATTCTATCGACCGAATATCTCAAATCCTGTCTGCTTTAGTTGGCAGTTTTAAATGCATAATACGTCTTTCAATGCCATGTTGTCGTATGAAATCACGCCTTTTGCCTCGTAAACTTGTGATGTACAACGGTACTTTTGTCTGCGCGTGAGGCCGAGGAGTTTTCTGACCTCCCTTCTGACAAAGACGCCTATTCCATCAATTGTGCAACACCCAATATGCTCACAAAATGTACATACTCAGCAGTCAGCTATGATGAGTTGAATGGGTCATGAAATATTTATCGGTAGACCTGAAGATTTACGTGCTCGTTAAAATCAGAGAGAATGTCTCAGGTTTAATCAGGGAAGGCCGTGACACGTCAGCAGTGCAACAGCTGGTCTGTTCGGGGCCGATAATACCGTTAGCCAAAGACTGTATTCGAAATTAAGCTTGGGACGGCCCGTTAGCGGTTAACTCGTGGAAATCTCTCCAAGGAATGACAGCAAACCGTCAGAGAGTAATCCCCAGGCTGAGGGGTTTTCTCATGATTATACTACTATTCGGAAGCATACAGACTTGCTTTAGGAATGTGAATATGAAGCGCGAACCGCCTGGCTTGTTCGGATAAAGCTGCTCAACAAAGGGCACCAATTACTTTGTGATCTTGACGGTGGTGGACTGCTAACGTTAGAGCTCACTTCAAGGCTAAATGTCAATTTGTCGTGTTAATGTACATGTCAACGGTTTGTTTTTGAGACGTAGTACAAATTAGTCAGATGGTTAAAAGCGACCGTGTACAGTTGGCAGAAGAAAGGCAGAAAAAAGGGAGAAAATAAATTGTTTGGGCAATGTATAATTCAAAAATAACATTTTGTCTTCTTTTTGTCAAGAACAATGCATTCACACTGCAACTAAGGAAGTTCCTATCATTTTTTGAAGTAAGAAGCATATGTAAATAAACACTACAGGACCTTATGTGGACGACAATGTCATATTATTGGCCACTGATATTGTCCAAAACTTCATTCTCGAGGCGGAAGCTTTTTCCCTTTTGAGTATATATGGCCCAGAACTGGAGCCAATTTATTTTACTTACACGTATTATTTAGCACACGAGCACTATGCCACGCACGCAATCAATGCTTCCATATAATATTTTACAGAAATCTGGAATTTGACGGCGTTTATTTAGTTAATGCGTCTGCTTATTTGGATTTATATAAACATCATCCAAATTTACATTTCATCACTATATGGCTGATATACTGATAATGTGACCTTAAAATAATCATTTATTAGTTGTTTTTATGCGCTAAAGTTTCCTACAGGCAAAGTTGTAACTGATCTTTGTCCTTTCTTTTCAAGCGACAAGAACGCAGCAAATGGTGTCACTCTGAAATAAGGTTGGGGGAAGTTGGTCGTCCGAGTTATCAAAAGGAGTTCCTGTTGTGTCAGCGACTAGCTTATTACATGTCAAACTGTGAGGTATAACCTCCGCCACTGTCTAACCCAGACTAGCCAATTCCATTTTCGCTTGTATCATGTAAAATTTTACTTGCCAAACTGGAAAGTAGTTATACGCCGAGCCATGGGGCATAGTCTGCCCTGCGAGCATCAGTGCACTATTTCAGAATAAACCAGATGCTCGCTACATCGGTTCTCAAAGTGCGTCTCATTTATTGTTTCGAATATCTTACCATTCAACAGGCCGTTGGAAACGATGAGAAAACCGAAGATATGCAAAAAGCAACTCATTCATGCGGTGACAAGTGTTCGAATATAATTTTAGCCAATAAATGAGCTTGCACCATGTCATGCTGATTATCTCACCTTCAGCATGATTGGTTTGATTTGCCGCCTAGCGTGCGTCTGCCCCAATGCCTTCAGAACGTTGTCCAGGACGTAAGGGTCGTCCAGGCTCTCGACCGCTGCTCCCAGACCCTCCAGTACTGTCGTGGCGTGTTTCTGCAACATCTTTTGGTCGATCACGTATTCCAGTTGATTCTCCTCGTTAATCGACACGATCTTAGGGAACAGCGTCTTCATGTCAGGATTGGTTTTGAAAAACCTGAAACAAAAATCCAAATCCATGCAGAAATAATTGTTTTCGCCAGGAGGCGAATTATTTTCTCCTCAACTTTTGCATTGCCTACTTCCGTGTTCTGGGGTTACATCTAAAAAGGACGGTTACGAAATAAAATCTTACGAAAAGATTAAAAAATCCATGCCCAAATGATCGACAACGTGTTCCCTGAATTGCCTGCATATGACACTAATGCAGCGACGGACCCAGTATAAGGTTACGCACATACTTTTAGTCTGCTATGTTTATGGATAATGACACAAGCATTTTACGACCCAAACTAAAAGCTTCCGTTAACACATTAAAGACAGTATAGTATAACATCTTCCCCTATGGCTAACTGTCCACGTCCACATGTGCTTTGTTCGAAAGAAGAATACCAACAAAATCATCGTTTACGTCCTGTTCAAGAATATTTCTCCTACACATGATGTCGGCCAGATTCATGGCAGGAGGGTACCTGGAGAAACATCCACAACTGGCGGAGGAAACCATTGCACTCCACCATGTAACCAACAAACTTCATGACTTAAAGCCGCAACCAAACCTGAGAACGACAGAAGAATTCCAACAAGAAACCGCATTGGTTATCAGCTATTGGTGATTCTGCAGAATTCATTGTACCACTCAAACAGAAAAGGCTATGACGTTGATATACCAGTACTGATTAATCGATCCACTGGCTGATCGGTGAACCTTAGTTGCATTGGTGGAAACCGCAGTTCCCGGAGTAAACCATAACCTTTGGCCGTTGATGAACTGTTGAACTGTTCCTTATATGACTCACACGTTTTAACCTGTAGAACTAGCAGGCTTCGTGAGTGCGATTTATCAGTAGATGACAACTGTATTGCAACGATCTTCATTTAAAACCATCTACTATCGCATGAAGGCGATCACTGATTGTCACTAAGTCTGCTAGAAAAAGGAATGTACAAGGGACTCTCAAAAACTCTCTATCGTATGTCCTTCGATTGAAAACGACAAATTTACACGCAGGGCCCGACTTGCCCTTGGGCTTTACGTTACACATAAGACGAGACAACTGGTAAAATTGTATTTTGATGTTTAAATTTAAACAAGGTAAACAAATTTTTGGAGCAATAAAGCGTTCTTATACCAGACCACACATAGCCTTGCTTGGCAGGTTGGTATAATTCCAGCGCATTAGAGCGGAGACATTTCTGAAGGATGTGCACTTTCAATTAATTAATTTCAATGCCTTTTAAATTATAGTAACAACTGGTTGCTACTTTTTGACCTATTACTATTGGGTTTTTTTTCACAAAAGCACAAAACTCCGCTGTGTTACACTTCATCTAAAAGCTCCATGAGTATCACATTTCACAGTGGGTGGTAAAACTGTGGTCAATAATTACTCGCGAATAGAGTTAGACCATTTTCAGATATCTTGAACATTTGATTTTTGTACCGAAATAAACTTAAACCATGTTCATGAAAGCATTTTCTAGCAACAGAAAAAGAGAATATGCTCTTTCCATATGGTATGACATCATAACTTAAATGCATCTAATATTCATTGTTTAGCCGCCTTTTAGTATGGAAATTAATATTCGTTAACCGCAGTTGTTTGCACATAATAAAATAATTACAACACAGCAGAGAAATATTTGAATTAAAAGTTCTGTGTACTAAATATAAGAATTGCTCTAATGTTCTGTGAAACTACCACTGGCGGTTTCATTTCCGACAGAAGCTAAACCCTAACTCTTGTGAGCTCCCCAGGGAATTAGAGGAGAATCTCGGATAACCTTTAAATATACATGTAATGGGATGCGGACATGTAGTTCGTATGTGTTGTATTTCATATCTGTCTGGTGGTTTATTTGGGAGTACGATGATGCTGGACACTTCAACACTCATTCAAGTTCCATCCTCATTGGAACAGGGGTCCTCCGTGGCCACCATGGGTTAACATGCCAACACGGTGCAATGGTTCAGAAGCCTCCCACCGTCGTCGTATAAGTGAAATAGTACGGCGTAAAACACCAATCAAATGAATAAATAAATAAATCATTTGAACAATGCAGTGTAGAAAAATCACGAGTGCATGATTTATTTCCTGACAATGATTTATAGACATGAAAATCTTAATAAATGTCTGACAATTTTTTTTCCGTTCGCACTGACGTAACCAGCTCGTCGATAAGCCACGATATAAACCTTTCAGTCGTTATCATTATGCTGGAATCTTTACTTATGACAGAGCATATAATGGTAACACTTGAGTATACTTGCATTTCAATTCAGAAAAACGCTGTAAAGTTAAAAATAACTCCTGATGAATGTCACCTCCCATAGTTCTTTATCACACTAATCAACACTTTAGAAAACGAAACACGCCAATAAGCGTCAGTTTTAAAGAATTCTAATAAAATTACCGTCACACCGGATCTGATGTGACAGGTTCATTTCGAAAAATGACTTTTTTTTCACACAATGCTTGGTTGTTTGCTCTGTGTGGCAGGATTCAACACAAAGACCTTTGTATCTTTGGCTTATCTCACAGAATTTGACATCATTGCCATATCACGCCGTCGGCAAATACGCGTACGCCATCTACGCATGAAACATTAATGATTGTAAATGAAGTTTCGTGGTAAAGTCTTTTTGTGTTGTGACGATGCCCGTGTAACGGTTGCTGATGATAAGCGAGAGTGCTAGATAACCTGTCAGCACATAAAGCCCGACTGAACGCCGCGGCATTATTCTCTAGACGGCCTTTTATCATCGTTTAGGTAAGTCTTGATGAGCGGAGACACGGGGGCTAGAAATCCGGACAGGAGATATGTCGCTCTAAGCAGCTGCCACCTGGTTAAGATCGGAAAAGACATATAGACAGACAGATACATCACCTCCACCGACAGCTCTTCTAGCTCTTGGGTATTGTAGTGTGATATTACTTTTTTGCTGTGTGTAAATTGGACCTGCCTGGCCTATTTCATACAGTTTGATAATGCTGTAGATTTCAATAATATGAAAGCAGAAATAGTTGAAGACTATTTTCTGGTTCTCTTCGGTTTCAGTCAGTCGAATAAGTGTCGATTATGTGAGCTATATATGGATACCTGTATTGAGGGTGATTTGGGTCGAACCCTCCCCCACCTCCTCCTAACAGTATCCTACCAATAACCATGACGCTAAATGGTGATTACTGCTAAAAAAAATGAACCCTGTCTAATGTACGGTGGCCCATATATGACATTTTCCTTTTTTCTGAACTGTTTTTACTTTTTCTTAGGTTTCGACCTGGGTGAAGTTTTTCACCTGGGTGGAAACGGCTCTCACAATGTGAAAACATATTCACCTGCGTGGGAACGGTTTTCACCTGGGTGAAAGCTTTTTAACCGGGGTGAGAAGTGTTTCCACTCAGGTGAAAACCTAAGAAAAAGTTACAAAAGTTAAGAAAAAGGGAAAATGTTTAGATGGGCCACCGTACTAATGACAGTTTTGCATCGTTTAAAGAACAATAACAGCTTTACAAATGTAAGCTGTCTTACCATTCACGACAGTTTTGAATACCGTCACGGGCATCAGGGAGTAGATTCTGGCAAATTTGTATAGCACGGCATTGTCTGCTGCATTAAATCACCAACCTCGGTGAGACGGTGCCATTTCCATCTAAACCAAAGGGGGAACACTATTTATCGATATCGCTAATTCATATATCTATATCGGTAAAAAAATTAGCTATATCAATAAATTGAAGCCATTTATAGATTTCGCTAATTCATTTATCGATATCGATAAATCACCTGTTGATATCGATAAATCCATTCATCGATATATCAATTACTGACATCTATAAATGAATTAGCAATATCCATAAATATTTATCGATATCTGTAAATTTTATCGATATCGATAAATATTTATGGTATATTGATAAAAATGTTAATTTGCGCCCTCGCCCCTTGCCCCACATCCTCGCCCCATATAGGATATCAGGAGTAGGAAGTGTTGCAGCCATCTGTATAGTAAATGTGCAAGACGAATATTGCAAATACCGTCAGATCGGTAAAACTGATGGCCAGATGAAAATACCATGCACCGTGATCAAGTTTTCTCTTTCAGGGTTTGATCATATGCTATTTGATTCGAGTCAGCGAGTTTATAACTTTAGTTTCGGCATGGTGGTCGATGCGATCAACAAATGTCACATATATTCAATATTACACCACCGGGAAGTCTTAATAAACAGAAGGTAATGATCCGCGTTTGTATCACTACATTACCCAGTGCATAAAAGCTCCATAAAGTTTCCGGTCTAATTCATGTGAGATGTGGGACAACTGATATGTACCATACCAATACAAACATCTACAGCTTCTTCTGCACCCAGCTCTGTGCAAATATAGCGATAGATTGGAGTTTTATCTGATTAGCGTTTTACATCAATATTGTTCCAGCAAAGGGTATAGGTCAAGTTCAAGGATAATAAAGACCAAACTAACGCTGGGCGAAGATACATCACCTCGCGACCACATTTTCAAATTAAACTTCAGTCCAGTATCTCACACCTTAAATTAGCAACGTATTAGCAGAATTTATATCCCTTGCATACCTTAGGCACGGAGCAGGCTGATTCACCGAAGGGGTCACAAAATGATACTTCACACAAACTCTTCGACGCAATTCATGAGAATTCGGCGAATATTTTAAAATTTGTACACGGATCTGTGTGGCTTTTAAACCTGACCTGTTATTCCTCAAACTGAATCAGTGCAAAGTGAACCAATTTTATCACAATATACTGACCAGTTATTGTACAGAAGCCATAGTGTGACAGATGGAGAGACAAACAGACAGACACAAGATTCGCTGAGTCGTCAAATAGAAATATGGCAATATTTGTATTTCCTTTGTTGGCGTTCAGTACAAAAAGATCACTACACTGAGATTTGGCTTATGTCTTGTCTGTGGTGTGACGCCCATGTCTATCATGGGACAAGCCTCTTACGTGTAGATACCGTTAGGACATCATACTTTACTTCGCCAACAGCCTCCAGATTCCGAATTACTGCCACAGCCCAGTCAAGCCCCTCACCTGTTAATTCTCAGGTGCTGCTTATATCTATCGTGGCGCGTTACACTGGTCGATGAGCAATGTCCCAAGTGAAACAAGAGAGGGAGTGGAGTGCATGTGTATGGCCTCTTACATCTAACACCTTTCATCATCATTTAAGCATCAACGATTCCACTCACCAGCAAAAGGAGTTGTTTGCTTGTTAACCCGCCTGCATGTTACAGAGGATTAAACTGATTGTCAACAGCATCATCATATCTGGTTCAAACTGTGATATAATATCAATTCAATCATCGACTGATTGGTTTGCTGATTAAGAGTGAAGTCAACAAATAATATAACCTTAGTTATTTCAGAAGAGGAGTACAAACAGATCTAAAAGCACAAAGCCATTTTGTTTTGACAGGCTTTATAACTGTATAAATCCACTTTTAATGTGGAATTTTTATAAGGCGTGTTCTCAATATATAGAAATGTGACTGGTTGGTTAAAACTGAAAACAAGGCGGTGCTTGCGATTTTTCTAAAGATGGCCATCTTGCTTATACTTTATAGTATGCATTTCGGTTATCCAACGCCACAAAAATAAAATGCTCTGCTTTTTAACCCTAATGTGGGATAGTTTATCCATGCATATATACATTGTATTTCTTTTAATAGAATGATCAATAATCTACATGTACAGTTGCCCTAAAGTATCGCCTGCTGTCTAATTGTGCAGCTTTTCTTGGTAAAGCCAGATCGACAGCCATCAGGATTTGGTTATTTGGCGAAAGGGCGGATTCAGTTTACGCGTGGAAATTGCTTAGTTTTCTGACGCTGTTCATCCATAGCAACGGACAATTTGTGACCGTTCTAAGCCTGAAGCAGAATTTCAGTCATTCCCGGAGCGTACCAATTCTTTCGGGTAACCGCGTTACCTGAGACCTACACAGAAGAGCAATGTATTCCATCCCGTTCTTCTTAAACACTATCATTTTGGGGAAAGTGACGAGAGTGCTGAGTTCGCTTGTCACTTGTCATCATTATATACCGCGAACTGGAGGGTTTTTACCATACATATGTACTTGTATAGCTAGCAGTGATAGGGCTATATGTCGTCCACGATTCACGTCATTTCAAATATACTAGTAATCACATTTCGAGCAACTACACAATGTTGTGCAAAATGAATGAAACAAAACACGGACTGAATTATTATATCGTGTTTAAATTTACAAAGTAAATGTCGAGAGGTTAAGTTAAACCGAGATATTCTTACATTACAGAGTTAAAACAAAGAAAAGAAAATTGTAAATGTCCTTGTAAATTTTTCTAAATTGTCATGTGGAATAATAAACGTGAGTCAGTACCAAAGCAAGTGAGAAAAGAAATTGTGCAGACATTCTGACAATATGTTAACGTCAATATGTCGAAAATTGTCAGATTTCTTATCAGGAGCCTGGGTGACCGAGGTGGTAAGCGTGCCAGCATGGCACGATAACTCAGAAGCCTCCCGCCTATGAGTTCATGCCCAGTTCATGCTGGCTTCCTCTCCGGCCGTCAGTGAGAAGGATGATAGTGAGTTTCCCCCGGTTCTGCCCGGTTTCCTTCTACCATAATGCTGGCCGCTGTGGTATAAGTGAAATATTCTTCGGTACGGCTCAAAACACAAATCAAATAAAGAAATAAATAACATAGCTATTATCAAGAATCAGAAAACGACGGTTTCTCGGATTGCGAGGAATCAATAACCGTCTTACGCCAGGTACGCGATAATTCTGCTGATTTAAAACCGCAACGGAAATGGTGGGAACAAGATTTGCGCATGCGACCACAATGGTCAAGGGTCGTTCGACTTCCGGGAGACCAACGCTTTTGGCCAATGAGCCGAAGAAGATGGTTAAAAACAACGTTTGTGGGAAAGACTGGATATTTATGCATATGATGCAAAAATATGAGTATTGACATTGGGTTGTGTGGAGTTGTGGTATTGTAGCATTGTTGTAAATTTTGCTACATCTGGTTACTGACAAGTCACATCTGTAAGGAAACGCGAAATTTATTCGTTTTGTTTTGAACTAACTTGATAGCACGTGTCAGCTTAGGCAGTCATTAGGTCAAGACTGAAGTAGCATGTTACATTCACATGTGAGACATGTACCCAAAGCTAAAAGAACAACTGGTATTATTCCGTGTACAATGCTTATTTTGGCTGTAAAGGATGTATCAAGGTGTTTCATGAGAAGGTGTATGTCATTAAATATTTGGTCTTGTATTATGCCTCTAGATGTCAAGATATTATCTTCACGTGTGTGACACGTGCTAGCGTATGTAACAAAGATTTCAAACAAGCTACTATTCATGGAACACAGGCTCTTCGTTATTGACATGTTACCAAGAGTTAACTGGTCTTGTGTTATGTACTCATTTTTAAACAGTAAAGGTTGTGTAACTTTTGGCCTCTTTACATTGTTGACGGTGATACTGCTGGGGAGAAATGAAAAAAAAGGCTGTTAAGATGATTATAAAATCTAGGCTATGTGTAGACTTCTAATAAGTTGTTTGAGGATATCATTAAAAATGATCTAGCATTCAGTTATTTATTTATTTATTTATTTATTTGATTGGTGTACGCCCTGCTCAAGAATATTTCGTCGGCGGCCAACGTTATGGTGCGAGGAAACCGGTATTCACACCTGAGGTATGTAACGATATTAAGTAGGCTACTGCTAGAAGTTATCTGGTATTCTAGTTATCAGATGCCCCCAACGTATGTTTCTACCCTATCCTATGTTTCTTTGTTATGTTGTAGACAACATCTAGACGCTCCATGAAATTCTCTTTCTGTCTCATCAGTCTGTTTCCAACAAGACCTTGCTACCTTCTCAATGGACAGTGACCATTCACTGGACATTAGTTTTTGCCTAAGACAAATGAGGGATTATCAGTGATGGCTTTGGTCACATTGAATTTCTTGCGCGGCTGAGCTGTAGTGGCTATCTCGCTAATTCGTTCAGTGTTGTCCAACGCGCTAATTGTCATAGGATTCCCTATAGATATGACTATTGACAAACGGTTGATTGTTGATAATAAATTACGTCTGCTTACGTCTGCTCTATCGAAGGACGTGGGAGTAAAATCACTAATCTTTATCAAGACGTACTCAGTCTGTTGATTATCATATGGAAAAAATATCATACATCGGTTGAGAAATCGATCGTACAGGTACTATTGCACAGATTGTGTTAATTTCGTGTTTCATAACGAACACATGCAGTTCACGCAAAAACTAGCTGATAATTACCATTTGATCCCTTAAAATGTAAAATACGTCAACAGTCCCACGAGATTGGTGTTAAGACAAAGGAATAAGCAAAAGAGCCTGGACTAATTCTAAGCCGCGTCAGACGAAGCTTACTGAAGTTTTACAAACACGTTACATTAAATGCCACCGCGTTCGTAAAACACTTCGGGCTATGCCGACTAATAACCACATGTATATAAGAAAATATAACATATACATATAAGTTATACGATGACATGCAGAAGTGTGATCGGCACAACGTTTCAGTTATGATTTCCTTTTACAGGACGAAAAAAGGAGTGAAATATGAAAACATAATGATTATGTGGGTGAAAAGTGTTGGACAGTTCAATGGACGAGTTCCATGTCTTGGTATGTTATTTTCCTTTCAAAAGAACAGTCTTCTGAAGTCCAGGTAATCTTTGTATTCTTCTGATTTTCGAAAATAAAAATACTGTATTTATTTGTTATAATCGACAGTTTTGTTCAGATACCACGAAATTAGGTGAGTAATTTAAGGGTAATGTAATAACAAAATTGTGATGACAAACACGAAACTACTTTGACTGAAATACGACGTTTACATGTGAAAGCGGAAATCCGATATTTCATCTTGTTATAAATAATAACCGCTTTTCAATATTCATTTACATGTGTATATGGTGGTGCAGAGAGACCACTGCACTTATCCTATCCTATATTAAGTATGCTCTTTTACTGATACCTCGGTGCCTGACAGACTGAGTGATGCTATATAACGCAACCTGACAATCCCATAACAATCGCATTTACATTTTCTTACCGTTTAAGTGCACATATTTAACAACTGATCTTTTGGCAGATCTAATCTGAACCGGACTTAATCCTGATCTAATCTGAACTGGCTTAAACCGAAGCCAACATTTGTGCGTTCACACGACCATGTGACCAAGCCGGTTTTAAGCCATTTCAGGGATTATTCCGGTCACACGGGCATATTTAAACGGGTTTGGTAATTACGACGTCATCCCGACCTCCATGCATCCAGGGCGTTTAATCCAGTTACCATTCACACGACACAGATAAACCGGTTCAAGACCTGAAACTGGCTTAAAGCCACGTCGCTAGCAGGGCGTAAATAAACCGTATTAAATGCACCCGCTTTGCGTTCACACGAGCCATGCCAAACTGACTTAAAGCCACTTTCGGATTTAAACCAGCTTAACTTTGCCCGTGTGAACGGGACAAAAAACTAAACATATTACTTGTCAAGCTAGAAACATCTTTACCCTAAAGAGATGCCATGGAGATGACTACGAGAAGCTACGATTAGATAAAGAAAACAATTGACAGGGGTAAACAAGATGTTATGACTAATGCTAACTGTAAGGTTAAAATAAGTGAGATTTGGGTACCTGGTGAAGATGACTACGCCGTTGCCTGCCAGGTCACTCCGTAGCACTGCCCAAGTCTCCTGGACCAAGTGGACTTGTCTCTCGGTTAGACAGTCATCAATACTCCCCTCCGCTGGCTTAGTAGCACAGGTAAGCTGTTGGTTTCCCATCACCGCCTGGTTTCCAAACTTCTTCCAATACGAAAAATAAATAACAAATTCTTGGTAAAAGCGCTTGTTTATGCAAAAAGTATCAAGTGCTCACGAAATTCCTGTACAATGAGCGAAATACAGTTGCGATCCATTGTTATGTGTGAAACCCGTCAATGCCAGCACATCGGTTTATCTTTAGGAATAAACGTCGTTCACAACCAGCTGTCTCTTACATTTTTCCCATACGATCATGTGACGGAAAGCATTGTTAAGGCGGTTTTCTTCAACTGAGCCAACCGCCTATCGAAAAGAAAACTATATAGCCTACAGCGCAATGACATACGCACCCGTCGTGGTAGCCAGTTGTAAAGTGGGAGTAGTGGTCGGGTTTGGTACTGCAGTTATCAAGCAGGCTCATCCCTCTAATAGTCCAATCTACGCTCGTGATTGATCCAGATGGAGACGGCGAGCAGGAGGCAGCTCTCTCTGCGCTTTCCTAGCGGACTATAACCACTACAGACCGCCCGTATCATTTGCACCTCACAGGCGCCTTGAGCGAACAGAGCCCAGCGGTCGAGACCCGCGCACCGCGCTTAACGGAGATCTCAATTCATCAGCACTACCCCAACTGTCTGTACTAGTAGTATACTGTGTAAAGACAACCCTCGTTCGCACGTAGCATCGCCAAAGGTTTCCGAACACAAGCTGTAGCGTCCATCAGGCAGCTAAGCGAGCTAAACACGACTTTGTCCACAAAGACCCATCTAAGAGGCCTCAAGCGCCATGTCTGTATATATAAGCATCGTTTAATCTTTTTCTCTCATCACCATGATTACTTATGCTTCGTCCTATACTTAGATAGCCAGAAGGCACGGCGGATTCAAACAGGGTATTATACCGTCAAATCACTGGTCTTCTCCAAGTCCAAGCAGTCTAGATGTATCAGAGGAGCACAGTCCAAATTCTGTCGCAAGAAAAACAAAAACTTACAAACTGTTGACAAACTGGAAAGCCCATTACTCATTTAATCATGGAAGTCATTTTAAAAAGCTCTGTTACACGCGCTAAAAACACGGAGATCTAGCGCTTGAGTGTGACTTTAATCTGAAGAAAATAATCAAATGACTTTTGTTTTTTTGTGTGTTATGTCAAAACCCCTTTAAAAAAAATATTAATTTTACGTTAAGTATATATGTATAATGGAGATTTCGTAATTTTATTTTCCATTACACATGAACTGTAACATACGGCTTTGACAGGCGTATACAGCACATCTTTTTTAAAAAGGTGTCAGAGACATGCTAGGTAGGGTCTACTATCAGATCATAGCAAGCAGCTTTTTAACTATTGTAACTTGGTAATAGGTGCATTTTTTATTCAGTAAGAATTTCCAGGGTATTGATTTAATTTACTTTACTGATTTAATAAGATTTATGAAAACACAAAGTCGCGTTTCGTTTTATATGGGACTCGTAGTGTCCAGAAACAATTCTTAAAACTCAATCGACGTGAAGATACCTGCTTGTTGATAAGAGTTTTACCCTGGCACTTAGGCTGTGAACTTAGATGAAGCTAACACCCGATATCTCTCCAGCTTGTCAGCCAATCTGTTTGTCTTTGAGTCGCTTAATGACCACCCGTGTTACGAGACGAAAGGAAATGAGCCTGCTCTTGTGCTGAACGAGCTAGCACACCTCACAAAAGCCTTTATCCGAGCTGTAACCATGTCTAGAGGTAGTACGACCACTTAATCAAAGCCTCGTGTTTTGAATAATCGATTTATTTAGTGCAAAAGATTCGTCTGTGGGCGCATCGGATTATTTCCAGGCGGCGGTGACCATGCATTTGTGCCTCCCACACTGGGTTGTTGCCATTACGCCTAACGGTATCTGTGCCTCCCACATCCGGTTGTAGCCATTACGCCTAGTAGTATATTATCCTCCCACACCCGTATGTTGCCATTACGCCTAACAGTATATGTGCCTCCTACACCCGGTTGTAGCCGTTACGCCTATCAGTATAATAGCCTCCCACACCGGTATGTTGTCATTACGCCTAACAGTATATGTGCCTCTTACACCCGGTTGTTGCCAATGCGCCCAAGAGTATATCAGCCTTCCACGCCCACATGTGCCTCTCTCACCCGGTTGTAGTCATTACGAATAACAGTATCTGTGCCTCCAACACACGATTGTTGCCATTTCGCTTAACAGAAACTGTGCCTCCCACTCCTGGTTGTTGCCATTTTACGCCCAAAATAAGTGTGCCTCCCATGCCCTAGTGTTACCATTACGCCTAACAGCATCTAGATAAAGACAGAATGAAGACAGTTTTTTAGGTTTCCTCTGAATCAAGACAGTGTTCTCCTTCGCTGAGGCTTGGAGTGTCGCAATTTTAATTTCTGTACATACATAAATCTTAACACAAGCTATGTTTACATTTTCCCTTTCTGGTATCAGAATGGCCATGCAATGTTTAGACAGATTTGACCGATGACTCCTCCTCTTTACTGACTACCCATAACGTTAGTGACTATTCTCGGATTTAACATGGTTTTACTGTTTCCGATCCAACTAAAAATGTTTATGAACTTCATCTAAATGTGATAGAATTTAGTAACTTTTACAGGTCACGATATGATAATTGTGTTGTTAATGTGTTCAGGTTGGTTCCTCATGGATCATCTGAATCATCACACTGAATAGCTGAGAGACTGTTTTATCGTTTACTCGTTTCTTTGATGGGTTTATTCGATGCATAATGACTTTGACCAACTCCGTAAAGGTGAAGGTCAATGCTTGTGTCTCGCAAAACTCCGCCGGGAAATTCCGAGACGCTGACCGCCATAAGAGCTCTTTGAGAGGAACTTACCTCTGACTTGATTGTCACCTGGCCAGAATAATGAATGTCCCTGGGTCGTCTGTAGCCGCAACTGTTTAAATTGTTAATCTGTACCGCGTAGTTTGATCAAAGACGCCGTTTGACATAGCGGAAATTGGCGCTGACCTCGTCCTGATCAAAACTTTGGGTTTATGGCCGGATAGATCGGCGGTTATTTCTTCACACAACAGCCTCTGCATTAGCCTGCAACCTTGACTATACAATTAGGCAAATTGTTTAAAAATATATATTATATACAGAGATTCTGACTTTTCTTCCAACAGAAACCAAAAGTGAATGATCATTGAAGCTCTTGTCAAGTTAATGTCTGGCATCAGTCATGCAGTCCGAAAGCTTTACTCCGGGTAAAGGGTCGATTTCGTCAGCCGATGTGGCCGTCAAACGTGTAAGGGATACATTGCGATTATCTGCTTGGGTTACTCCAGTTAGAAAGTTAGGATTTAACATGTACCCGAGACTAAATGTGTTCAACGGCAAAGTGAATTTCGAATGGCACTGTTCATGAGACCCCGGAAATAAAAGCTCATTGAGACTAATCATGAGCACACGTTGCTTGACAGCTTGTCAGGATTAGACGTTGCTTGCCAGTTGGTTTATGTGTACATGATGATGACAACTGATTAATTTGTAGTCTCTCTTCACCTGATCCTTCGTGTGACAGGTTGATTATCAGTGTGAGACATTTATCTAACACAGTCATTTTTTCGCTTGCTGTAGATTATGACGTACATAAAGATAATGTCGACATAATGAAGAGTTGTACATGCCCGGTCCGTGTGATCTTTACGGTGAAAAAGGCTTCGTAATGACAAGCGGCTTTTTATTTTAGGGAATTACGATGTTATAAGAAACAGCTAGTCAGTATTTGGACTTTATTGTTTACGACATTTGGTTTGGCGAATGCTGCTATAACGAAAAACAATACAGAAGGCCACATTGTTGTACACTCAGTTCTGCACATGGTGTGCTTCACATGGAAAAATGAATTCGTCTTTTATCGAAAGCAATAACCTTGCAAATGAAGTCAAATGAATACCCTTCACCATGCATATATGGGCTGAAATACCGGCTATGTGGTCGTATTTGCATAAAAAGAACCCATGGAATGGAATGCCCGTCACGGAACCGGCAGCATGGCATGTCCTTACGGATCATATACCCTCTGTAGAAATGCCCTTCACGAAGCCTATTCGCCCGCTGTGAATAACCTTCATGAGGTCTGTATGCTTACATGGAATGCCCTCCGCGAGGCCTATATCCCTGCATGGAATAACCTTCACGAGACCTGTAACGTCACACGGAATACCCTTCGCGAGGCCTATACACCCCCGCATGGAACAACCTTTACGAGGTCTTATGTTCATATGGAATGCCATTCACGAGGCCTATATGCCTGTATGAAGTGCCCTCCCATACAAGCCTATGTGTGAGCCCTATATACTCCAAGATGGACTACCCTTCACAAGGTATAATAACCTACACATAACATTCTTTGCGTGTTTCATATAATGGTTTCAATACCCTTCACATTGCAGCTACCGACAGCAATATCCTTCACAATGTATAAGTCGGTTCGAATGCCCTTGGAGCTGGGAAGGTCAAACAAGTTCCTGATGGTCATCCGCGACCGACTGAGCTTGCTCACCAACTACCCCGAGCCCCATCATGCGCGCATTAAGCCGTATCATTTCGCGAACACAACTCTTCAATCTTTCGGCGCCGCTATTCTTCCGACTTCCGCGGCCTTTCCAAATGGCCAATATTGATATTGTTATGTCGTCAAAATGCGATTTGACATGGGTTGATTGCGATACTATAACCAGGCAGAAGATGAGATTACCTGACAGGCGTTACTCCGTAGGCGGTTATAACGAGAGGACTCAATGAGTAGGGTTAGCGGATCGGTGTAATGACCGAAACAACGTCCGCTTCACTTGACTGCCCTTTGCGGTTTACTCCCCAAGCCACCTCTTGTAACATTTCTGCTGTCCTCTTGTGTACAGGATGAGGAGGTCGACACATCCAATGCATCTGTAAGCCGCTTCTCAACAGCTGAAACCCGTCTCTCTTGTTTCCTCTAGTGCACAGAGCAATTAGACAAGGCAGGGCTTAAGTGGGAAAGAAATTCACATGTCGTTTTTCCCGACATTGCACAATCGGATAAATGGTTATTCCATGTCTCCATAATGTGTTTTGCCATTCGCAAAAAGGAACCAAGGGAACGATGTCATGCTTCTCATTACGGAAGGCGCCGGTATTACCATCTGAAGCATAAATACAACTCCCACAGCACACTTTCTTACATCAGATCTTTGTTATTTGCATGTTTTGGCTGACTTGGTAAAAATAGGGCTAAACACGACAGGCTAGTATTAGAGCGCCGAGAAAAGCAATATGGTTTACAAATGGACTACAACACATACAACTACTTCTAAAAGAAAAAGCACCCTTGGCGTTAATGTTACATTTTTGTTGTTCAACAGAACCTACCACTGCAAGATCTTAGTAGGTTAAGGCTCAGGAAAATCCTGCTGATGTCTCTCATAATACTGGACGTATACTGAGTATATACATAAACGTTTTACGAAAAGGTCTTGGGCATTATTCTCCCATCGTTGTATTTCGACTTTCATTACAGCATTAGGATTATAGCTATGAAACCTTCAAGAAAAAGGACCATTCCACCGCACAATAAAGACAAAGTGAGAAGGTAACAAGTGTTTAGGGCCTAGTTACTTCTGAGAAAAAAAACGAACAGATTTAACATAAACAGAGCCTCTAGGACAGTTTTCGGTGATCAAATAAAAAAAAACACAATAACTTTTTATCCGATTCACAATAGTTTAGAGGAATATTCGAAAGTCGTCCTTTTGGGAAGTTTCTGGGCTGAATGCGTATTACTTTAAGAACAATGACGTTAACTCTATGTAAAGAGCCCACACATACACATACATGACTGTTAAAACTAGGCCACTTCTCCAAGAATATCTATGCCCTGATTCAGAACTGGACTAGCTTAATGCACAATTAATGAAGTACGAAGGCGATAATGGTACTGGGGAAAATTTATGGTGTAAATGGATATTACTTTAATAACAGTGACGTTAAAGAGGCCAGCACCAGCAGAATCCAGACATACACATACATGAAAGTTACAATTATAGCAAAGTGCGTTCCTCCAAAGCACCATGGTGCTTTACCTTTTATCACATAATCAAAGCCTGATAAATTCGTCGTTCACTTCCATTGACAAATTTTGACCAAGTATTGACGACCCAGTCTATGGTCCATGAAAAAATTTTCTCTCACAGTTCTTGAGAATTATATCTAACGATCGTCACAAAAACTGTGTGATGAGATGGCCGGGTTTTCATGATTAATTTTTCACAGGCCTACGGAGCTTGTGAGAAAAAAATCTGAAAAAAAAAATGGTACTTTCAGGTACAGTTCCGAATGTTTTTTCTGTTTATGCCTGCTTTTCTTTCCTTTCATTTTGGCAATATCTTTCCTTTAAAAACACCGCGACTTATTGCCGCATTCGAACATATGTACCTGCCGTAACTCGGATTAGATGTTATTCTCAAACGATAAGCTTGTATAGGCACACATAGAGCACACGTTGCAATCATGCGCACTGACAAATAAAACTAGACCACTTGCTACAAGAACATCTATGACTTAATTCTGAACCGGATAAACGTTATGAACAAGTAATCGAGTTCGAAGGCGCTAACTCGACTGAGGTAGCGGATGACAAAGCCACGTGAGAAAAGGAGGAGAACAAAAACAACACCAAATCAAAAAACGCGCCTTTGACCAAGACAGATGATAGATTATAGGCTGAGAAGAGCATTTTTATATGTAAGACTAAAAATATTCAAACACGGGCTGGGGTAACAGAACCCTCTTTTTGGGCGGGTTTCTATGGGACTAGGTCATGTGAACAAAATAGAAAAAAGAGAAAAAGGAAAGAATAGAAAGCAAGCAAAAATCACACACGTTTCACAAAAAAAAACATATGATAAGTTTTAACCTCAGATAACAACTGATACGTAAAAGCTATAGCAGCTCTCTTATCTGTGATATAAGTATATTGGCGACACCAATAATAGTATAATATTGTACAACGTTAGGTAACGACCACGTAAATAGTGCATTCAACGTGGCTCGGTAAAATATTTCCTTGACACACTTTGTAACTATTGTAGACTATCTCAGGCTCTCGTTTAATTGCTTAGCTAATTATTTTCCTGATGAATCAGGTAATGAAAGAAAAAGTCATTCCATCGATGATCAGATAATGCCGCGCATTTGAGTATAGCAACTTGGGGGATAACGGTATACACATGAGTGGATTTTGCTGTCCACATTACCTGTATATTGGTATCTCAGCACAGTATATAAGGCGATTCTGTCCATAATCCTCCCACACACCAATTACAAACAACGTCATTCAACGAACTCAAACGTCGGTGACGATTCAAGGAAAAAAGATGAGATACCGTAATTATATCCCTGTTTGCTCGAAGTCTGAGGTTATGCTGATATTCATTAAGCATCAAGGTGTGATTATTGAAATGGAGACAAAGTTATCGAGAGGTACAGGAGTCCACCGCAGATACTTACAATTTATTTATTTATTATTTTTTTTTTTTTTTCATTTGTTCGTTTGTTTGTTTGTTTGTTTGTTTGTTTGTTTGTTGGATTGATTGTTTATTTATTTGATTGGTGCCGTACTCCAGAATATTTCGCTTGTCGACGGCGGTCAGCATTATAGTGGGAGAAAATCGGACAGAGCCCGGGGGAAACTCACGACCATCCGCAGGCTGCTGCAAGGCATTCCCACGTACGACCGAAAAGGAAGCCAGCATGAGATTGACTTGAACTCACAGAGACCGCACTGGTGAGAAGCCCCTGGGTCATTGCATCGAGCTGGCACGCTAACCACATCGGCCACGGAGGCCCCATGCTTACAATAGGAAGTACCGTTAATTGTCCATTGATAAAGCTAGATCTGTACAGAATTTCCTGATAGCAAACAGTAATTAATCCTGGACATTTAACAGCTAACAAACTGTGTCCAAATTGGCCCAGTGCTATATAATAATGCTTATAAAAGAAGCGGTTAATGCATAAACGGACAGAGAGAAACCAGAATGATCAGAGAAACAGGATATATCATAAATATTGGAATAATTATGAATCATTCTTTTACACTGGTTTTAAATTGTGTTGTACATGGAAATATTCTAGTGTTACCTTTCCCCATTTAGTGCGACAGTGAAAACTTGTAACGATGTAGGACAGAATGATTCGTTATTCGATTCTTACTGAATGATCTATGTATATAAATTACGTGGCTGTATTTCCTCACAAACCAACCCTGTTAGACCGTGAATCTGGTTAAGGGCTACTTTTTGTTTACGCATCCTCGTTTGATGTCAATATGATATAAAAAAAGTAGAACGGCTGTGTTATTGGGAGTAATGACTGATAAGACACCAAAAACCACACATTAGTTGATCTGTTCTTGATCAAAGCACCTATCCTACCTGTACACATGTACGAGGGGGTCTTCCCTCATACAAAGACACACTCAGGCCGTTATTCTGGTTCAGTGCTGCTTGTTATGCAGAACAATTAGACGTCCTCCTTTGATGTTAATATAACATAAAAAAGTAAAACCGCTGGTTTATTGGGGGTAATGACTGACAAGACACCAAACCAGACATTAGCTGGTCGTTTCTTGATGAAAGCACCACGTATGATCCCACAGAGACAGTTGTGTCTGGTGCGCGTGTGCTTCTAATGGTTTGAAGTCAGTTCGGTGATTGTTGCTTCGTCGTCATTTCCACAGAGGGTATATGACAGTCTTGGTTGTCAAGGGAGACAGTGGTTGTAAGCGAACAATGGTGCAAAGCCTGAATGATGTTTTTTCCGCCTGTGCCTATATACTGGCGAACATCAGCGTCATAATGCAAGTCTTTAAACCTAGACTCAGGCTTAATATGGCTTTGATGTATTATGTGACCATTTAACCTGGCAGCATTGGTATAAAGATGGCAGCACGACCAGACCGGTACTTATGTGATGTTTTGAAAAAAATGGTGAATAACCCCCTTTCGTTTAGGTTCATTTTTGAAAGTCCACAGATGTATCTAATATATGCCATAATGGACTGAAAACATCCCCTCCTTCCATCATTATGGGTATTATGAGATTCCTTTCCCTCACCATATTATAGTTATTTACTTTAGAACTAGATCAACCGAGATGACTCCTTAAACCCTTTGCTCTTGTTTCAAGGCCTTCTTTTATCTAAACTGTCAAGATATATATGACACGAGTACAAAATAAAGCACTAAATGGGATCTGGCCCAGAGTCCTGTCATTAACGAACATTATCCAGCACTTTTGTCGCCAACCACATTTGGTCTATGTATCTATTCTACATTTGTCGAGTATGAAGAAGCGTGACGTCTCAACATCGGCTAATTTTACTAATCGTACAATACGTCCACATTGCTATAGGTTCAAGACATTAAAAGTGTTTTTTTCACACACTTTGGTTTAAGCCTCAGCTACGGGAATTGTCTCCCCAAGAGTTGCACAGGCACTAGTATAATTTGATTTGTCTTGATGTTAAACATTGCAGTTGTAGTTCCTGAGAGACTTCTCTACCAGGACGACGAGAGGCAGAATTCAATTTGTGATCCACGTAAGTTGAAAGAAAAGAAATGATCGGAAAAAATGTACATTAAGCACTTGACCATGGACGACTGGCTCACTTTCTGATCTGACACAGAACTCGATTATTATAAAGAGACTCATATTGGCTCAGGCGATTATAGTTCTGCCCTGATGCGATTTTAGGGCCTCTGACGAATGTTCTTGCTACTTTCGGTTGCATGTGGCTTTACATCTGTGGTTTAATATGTGCTTCATATAAGATCCGAAAATTCTGCGTATGGCTCGTATATTCCAAACAGACTAACAAACAAATCAAGCTTTATAGCGATCCTTATTCAAAACAAAGTGTCTAATTAAAGATAATCATTGCTATTTCACGTAAATGAAATGTCAAGTTAGCAACTATCACCCGTTTAACAGCCAATTGGTTCGCGAAAAGTCAGCTGCTCGTCAGTATAGCGGTCAAGATTATGCCGTCTCCACAGAGGGGAACTTCAGGTTCGTCCAGACCCGCTATAGATAGCACCACCCCCGGCGGGGTCCATCATACCAACTTCCCGGTCATCTAGGGTGGATGTGGAACGTGAAATGTATATTGTATAAGCTACACGAACATATCAAAGTGGTCCAACCCGAGATAATTGGATAGTCTGTTCATCTATCCAGATCTGTCGACTGTTCATGACCACGAACTAAGGCTCCAAGATCGCTTAAGCCAAACACTTTCCGTCTTCATTTCCTATCAACCGATTACCTTTCGATGTGAATGGAAAGTAAGGAAAATTTGATCGCCCCAGTCTGCGATGTGCTGGCACAATTCATGAGTACTAGACGTCGTGTGGAAGGGGGATGTACAAAAGAGCGTCCTGAGATTTGACATGCGGCTATTTCTCACCTTAATATTGTTTTCAGTATATGTTCGGTTTTACCATATTAGCACATAAACGTTTTGAAAAATACGTAACAAAATTAAGGTGGTATAAGAAGTAATTGACACTGTTTTAAAAGCACGTGCGTTTTCTAAATAGACTGTCATCTCTTGTGGCGGGGATGAAGATAAGAATACCCATATGTAGCAAGCAGGCTTCGTGGGAAGACTCGGTGCCTCTAGTAGGACGTCTACCCAACCCAGCTCCATGTATGAGGTCCAGAAATCGCGAATTCTGCCAGCAAATCACAGACCGCGGTTGATCAAATTTGCCTCCTTTTCCATTCACATCCAAACGCAATCGGCTGATAGGAAATGAAGACGTATATAGAAGCGACTGTTCTTAGCTCAAGCGATTCCCAAGCCAGAGTTCTTGGCTACCGACAGCCGGCTTTTCTGTATACGTGACAGAACCATTCAATTATTTCAGACCAGATGACGTTAGTGTGTCCGTGCAATTTCCAGAGGAGAGAAAAATCCAAAGCAAGTTGATTTTGTCACCCATAACCGCTGAAAGACGGCCACTTTTCCGGGTTACTTGAGCCAGGGTTTTATTCTGTCTGTCACAGACGATGTTATATTGAGAACACCTTTTACATTAGGAAGAATGTAATAAGCAAAGTGCTTGGTGAAAAGTATATTTTTATATATACTTTCAACCAAGCACTAGAAATTAAGCTCTCGTGAGCGCAAGATTATTGACCATTGTCAATATGCCCAAGTCATTTCATTTGACAACGATTTCTATCCAGTAATGGCATGTATGTAACCCAAGCTTAAGTTGAATTTCATTTTTGACAAGGAGCCAGCTTATTTTTTCGATAATACTGGGGTGATAATCTCTAATGGAGCTAGCTACCGCTCATTGACAGCAGCCTCATCCTGAGGGGTGATGATTGTTCTCGTTTAACACAAGAGCATGCCCTCGTCACTTGAGCGACCTTATGGTACAACCAACTTGACCGCGGCATGGCAAGAGATATGTTCTCGGTGTCCCAATCATCAAGTGATTTGACATCGGTAAAGTACATCACTGCCCAGTTCAAGTCCCATCAGTTCATCTAGGAACATTCTCAGCCGCGTTTTTCCCCTGTAATTAGTGAACTGCTGGGAGTGTTGTCTGGCCCCGACTCCTCCGACACTCCGTTGTCAACTCGTACAGACAGCGACTCCCACACCAGTGTAGTGAGGTGTCTTGTACATCATTATCTCGCAATACAATTAGGCGATGGAAAAGTGAATCTCTGGATACAAAGTTTACCTGCAGTGTGCTTGGTGAAATAGTGCAGATGAAATATTGGAGGGTATTGAGACCTCTACAGCTCACAAGACGGTAGATAAAAAAATCTACTCACTTAATCTACCATGTTCGGTCCATTTATCTAATAACTAATCATCATCATCCAATCAATTTTTTTCATCCAATTAAATCTGTATCTTAATCTGTAGCAGTGATCACCGCTTATATTTATTTATTTATTCATTTATTTATTTATTTATTTGACTGGTGCTTTGCGCCGTACTCAAGAATATTTCACTTATATGACGGCGGCGAGCATTATGGTTGATGGAAACCGGGCAGAGCACGGGAAAACCCACGATTATCCGCAGGTTGCTGACATGACCTTCTCATGTACTGTCACCGCTTACATGATCCACGTGTACATGTATGGAATGACCTGATCCATATGAGAATTGGCCTGTTACACAACTCTGCAGGCCTGTGCCATTGCAGCTCTCCTCCAACAACCCAACACAAAAATAATTGTTAGTCTCAAGTGGCCACATTTATTATTTATATGAGTGGTTTTTTACTCAAGAATATTTCACAGACACGACGACGGGCAAACCGGGGAAGGCCGGGTAGAGACCTGTAGGAAGCTCGCATGAGTTTGCCTTAAACTCACTCCGACCGCTTTGGTTTATTGCCCGGAAACGTACATTTTCGGTATGGATTTATTCACTTTATTGTTGCTTAACGCTACTCTCCAGGTTTTTCACTTAAGCGATGACAGACAGTTTCATGATGCATGACGAATACCAAAAACATGTGGCGAGTTCTTAACGAGTCCTCCCATGTGTGTCCCCCTATGGTGCTCCCTGAAGTTTTAACTCCTCGCTCAAGTTGAAAAAATTATGGAAATTTCGCAGGTGGTAAAAGAATATATATAAATTAAGTACAATAGTAAATCTCTCCGGTACTTCATTTTTCACACCTTTTGAGACGTCGGTCTGGCGTTAACCAACTGGTTCCGTATAAGGGATATACAATTGCAAATGTGCAATTTATATTCACACCTTAGTGATTTCAAAGAGAGTATTTTACGGAAACAAAAAACGCGTACACAATGAGCTGATTTTTTTTAAAGAAACTCTGTCGTTAGGATTTTGTTCTCTGAAATTAAAGAGTTCTCTCTGAGGATTTTTCTGGGTGTTTTCTAAATTTGCTGTAAATGTTAGTTCTTTTTTAAGTGTTCATTGTATTTTTCATATTCCCATGCCCTGTCCTCGATGTGCAAATGTTTTTAACTAAAAGTAAAGTGTTTATTTTTGATACATAGCTTTTCTCCATTTAAAATATTTCTCTGTAGTACAAATGTTTCCCAGTGAAGTGAAGCCTTTTTGTACCACAAAGAAGACTCGTTTACCTCATGCAGACATCACACCTTCAGATTAACCCATGCATCTGGCTACTTTGAAGTAAATTACCTATATTCGAAAATCAGAAGAAATGGCATATACATGTCACCGTGAATCACAGTGATATGAGAGCTGCATTACAGTACATATCATAATGACATCTGGAGCTCGACATAATATAATAAACTTTATGAAACGAGACAAGTGCATTATCGGACTTACAGATATTGGTGTGAATGTAACGGGGACAGCACAAGTCACTTCCCAGCCTCCGCCCAGTATCCGATAAACCCAGCAGTTTTACATTGTGCAGAGTTGTATAGACAGTCATTGGATTTATCTGATGCCTGTTTGCATGACTCACGAATATGCTTTATTTATTTGCCTTCACTAACACCCGACTAACTTCAGGGAGGCCAGTTGATATCTGCCAGGGAGATCTATGTATGACGTACGACCACATATATCTGTCGATAACTCTCATTTAGAGCGGTGAATCTGCTTTGTGCCGTTAGCAAACTGTAGATAGGCTATACACTCAAACTTAATGGCATTCATCACAGATTGCAGGTTTAAATTACTACACAAACAATAAATTGTTCATCCGGGTTTATATTGTTTGCTGTTTTCTGCATCCGGAAAGTTCTTGTGTTAATTTACGATTCAGGCGTCGCAGGCGTTATGTGCATGTGAGATATGGAAGAAATTAGCTATATCACATATGCGTTTCTTCTTAAACATCTCTGTCGAACGGAAAGAACATTATGGGCCATTCATTGTGACAGTCACGATGACCTGTATGTGTGCAAATGGAATATACGGACAAACACGTGTCTTTTTACTGAAAACATTTAGCCCCCAATGGGGAGGCAGCATATTTTTTAATCCCGTTACCTGGCGTTTCCGCGTTCCGATTAGTCTTGGAACAATGTGGCGCTGAAAAATGTTTATTATTGAGATACATGTAGTAGAGTAATGCTACTACAAGACTTCACAAAGCTCCCAGTCAGACCTTCTGTCGAAATGTATACGTAATCAATTCAGTACAGTACATCCACAAAAGACACGACCCTTCACCAGGGCTCTAAATCTAAACTAAACATCAATTCACGCAATCTCCGTAAGCATACTATATTCTATATAATACTATAAAAGCAGAATCTTCTGGAAATGTTTACACCTGACCACCGTCAAAACATAGTTGATGATGATTGACATGACGATTGGCTAGGCCACGCCTATGCCATGAAATCTACAAACATTATTGTATAGGCCTACATTCATCAATATTTACAAGGAAATGAAATAAAAGCATAGAAATACATAACTCAATCATGTATCACAGGGTGGGAATGATGAAGTGAAAAATCACCAGGTGTGATATTAAACATGCATATAATGAGGTGTAAACACCGGGGTCAATAGCACGTACAGTCGGCATATACTATGTACAGAATTTTCAGGAGTATCAGCTTTAGCCCAGCTTAATGTAATACTGTTTTTCTGTATGTTACCCAGAATCCATTTCGTCATTTGGTTTGCAGCTGATATATACAAATGTATATGACGTATAGGTTCACTTTTATGTTCTCGTCCCTTTCACGGATACCAGTCAAGTATTTCCGATGTTTAAAATTCCACCACGGAGTTAAAGATTTGTTGGTTATACCGAGAGTAATCGACAAAAATGTAGGCTATTTGCGTGTGTGAAAAACCAACAAACAAAGACATTAAGAAAGTTTTTTAAACTTAATTCTTAATTTCAGCATAGAAAATAAAGTTGCTGAATATAAGATGAAAAGTTTAAAATAGGTATAAATAGGAACAGCTTGACAGTTCCGATATTTCTAATTTTTTCAACACGTCTGGTGAATTAAATGGACAAAGTAAACAAGTTGGTCTTAAGCCCCCGTGCCTTTTGGACGGCCTGTACTATGTCCATAGTAGACTGTTTCCAGTGGAGATTCCATATACAGACAGTTATACCGGTAGTACTCCAGATGTTAGCATTTACATTTATGAAAACAAATATAGAAGAGATCTAAGATGTATTCCAGCTGTGCCAATAATGAAGTTTACAGATAAGTAGCTCGTTGAAGTGTAGCCCCAGCACGCATATTCCTGCAGTGCCAATATGAGTTGTCCAGGGGGGCAAAATAAGGCTACCGGTACAGCAGCTGTGTGATCGGTTTTTACTCTTTGTTAGTTACCCCACGGAAAAACGTTGAACATTCATCTCTGTGTATTTGTTTGTGCACGTCATGACCAGGAAAAGAAATAATCAAGGTTTGAAGTTGTGGAGACTTACAACATTCTGCCTGCCTGTCTGCCTGTCTATGCATCTGTTCTGTGGGGATTTCGGTCAGTTTTTTCGTGCACAGGTTAGCCTTGCGCTAAATATACACTGCCAAAATTGTCTGTAACTTTACACTGAATTTCATTGTAAAATATAACAGACTATTCACTATTCCAGTGAACATTATCATTCCTTAGTTGTGTTATTACAAAAACAATGCACATTTACACCTTTGTGTAACACAAAAATATTTACCGGTTGAAATTCACAATATTACCAACAATCGTATAGAACAATCTAAAGACCAATATTCAGATCTATTATTGGCGATTCGGATCGATTCTGGGTTAAGAATTTTTTAACTATGCTTCACCACCGGCAAATAGAACAGAAATGCAATGTATGTTTCATTTGCCTGCAGTGCTGAAATTTAAACATTTATCTGGGGCTGAGGTATGAACGTTAAGCTTTATCTTGGGCTGAGGTATGAACGTTAAGCTATCTCTGGGGCTGAGGTATGAACGTTAAGCTTTATCTGGGGCTGAGGTATGAACGTTAAGCTTTATCTGGGGCTGAGTATGAGCGTTAAGCTTTATCTGGGGCTGAAGTATGAACGTTAAGCTTTATATGGAGCAGAGGTATGAACGTTAAGCTTTATCTGGGACTGAGGTATGAACGTTAAGCTTTATCTGGGACTGAGGCATGAACGTTAAGCTTTATCTGGGGCTGAAGTATGAACGTTAAGCTTTATCTGGGGCTGAGGTATGAACGTTAAGCTTTATCTGGGGCTGAGGTATGAACGTTAAGCTTTATCTGGGGCTGAGGTATGAACGTTAAGCTTTATCTGGGCTGAGGTATGAACGTTAAGCTTTATCTTGGGCTGAGGTATGGGCGTTAAGCTTTATCTGGGGCTGAAGTATGAACGTTAAGCTTTATATGGAGCAGAGGTATGAACGTTCAGCTTTACCTGGGACTGAGGTATGAACGTTAATCTTTATCTGGGGCTGAGGTATGAACGTTAAGCTTTATCTGGGGCTGAGGTATGAACGTTAAGCGTTATATGGAGCAGAGGTATGAACGTTCAGCTTTACCTGGGACTGAGGTATGAGCGTTAAGCTGTCGGTGTTATACGTGCAGTGTGTACGTGTTCGTGACTATTTAATACAAAATAAATCAGCATGGAGAGTAAAACTATAACACTGACAAGAGTGCGATGGTTGAAATGCTCATAAGCAAAGAGTGAAATTCGACTTCTTGCCAATTTACCTCGGTTTTGCTTTAAACTGGTCACGCATGCAAATGGTTAGAAAGTAACAACTTATGAGCTATTTCGTACCATGGCTGAAATAGAATTTTTAAACGAAATCAAACGAAAATGGAGTCATGTTAAATGCAATTTATTAGGGATCAATGATCGTAGAATTAAAATGTTTTGTACGAAAAACAAAGCAAAGGGACTAAGCCACTGGGAGTAATAGCCAACCAGAAAAAATTTCGATTTATGCAGCTAAAAAGACAACGCTAGAGGCGAAAACGTGGAGAGTAAAACTTACTCACACCGGAGATATAAGATATAGTCTATAAATAGCATATAAAGCTGGTATCATGTAAGAGACAAACAGTCAATACAAAAAACTCGTAGTTCGTGGATAATTCCCAGGTCGAATACATGTCGCGCTTTGATTGCAAGTGCTAATAAACGCACATTATTTTTTTAGATTTTTGTGAAGGAAATTAAAGGCGCTCAAACATTTGACTTCTAAGGTGAGCCTAATGGACCATACTATCAGAGATTAGGAAGTTCATCCAGCTCTAATCACGACACGGAATGTTGGAATGACTCTTTTACCCATGAGTGAAAGACTACTGAAACAATGTTCCCAGAAATTCCTTCCTTCTGCATGTTGAACATCCGGGATAAAATGATATGACGTAAGAGTTCCCAGATAGGCCTACTGTCAGTATGGCTCATAAACCGACCATAGTTTTCAAATATTTGAATGCCTTTCAACACTCTCAAAAAATCAGAAAAAAAGGAAAGTAACGCATAGTTTTCAGTTGTCTTTATGGTAAACCTTACTTAAATCTTTCAGCTATCTTTTACATTAAGCTTCTGACATTCGTGCATAGCACTTGTTAACCTTCCACGTCGATAATCGGAAGACTGCTTTCTAAGACAACCTGAAAAATCAGTTCTCAAAACAATATATGTAAACAATAAATAAAGCCATTAACATTTGAAACAAAGAATATTTTCCAGGCGTGAAATCCAAGGATAAATTCGATGACGCTGTCCGTGAATAATTTCAAGATCAAATATAAATATGCATGTAGGTATCTAAGTGGCGTTATTGGCCTAAATCCCAAAACACGGCTTAAGCTGAAATCCTCACACCCGCAGGTTCTAACAATTCTACAATGCGAGGGTTGTATAAGCAATGTGCCAGAGTCTTTGATATATTATTATACAAACAGGTATAAAATGTAAACTATCGTTTTCGCCAAAATGAGGGTGTGAGATATAGATATATTGATATAGGTCAAAATTAAATGTTTACTCAATACAATGTGTTGTCTCTTTGAACTCCAACGAAGGTGGGTCACCACCTCGACGATATGGGAATTATTTATTGCTAAAGGTCATTCAAATATCACCTGGTAAATGAAAAGGATAGAGTTTTAAAGATCACATTATACTTGTGTAGGTCTGCCAGAAGATTTGCGCCATTAACACTTATTGAAATATACCTATGCACTGCTGATAAATCGTATCACCGAATTTCACTTAGATATTATTTGTGAGAAATTCCAGTAATTCAATAAACGATGAAACATGTCATGCCATGGCATGAATGATAACTTTCATAAGTAGCAGAACAAAGAAAAAAAATCTTGTTCCCTTTGACATAAGTGTAACGGTGACTTGTTCTTGTCAACACTGAGCCAATTAACACGTAAATCGTATAAGCATTGGCAGCAGAGAGTTGTTGAGGATCCATACGGTGTGCATGGACACCTGCATTTTTTGTAATTGCAAAACAGTACTTTTTCCAAAATGACTTGTTAAGCTCTCAACAACAGGGTTGGCAAAGGTTTGGTTGTAGGAAGAAAGCTGGAACTGTACGGGCTTAACCAGCAAACAGAGTTTGCCGGAACCTTAGATGGTGAAACCTATGACGGCTAGATTACGGCTGGAATCGGGAGTGGCCTACATATAAACCAACACTGATGGAGGCACGGTCATCTTCCTCGACTCGATACTACTTGGTTGGTTGAGAAAATGGCGGAGGGGAGGCTGTTCGCTGGGATAACTGGAAATTGGTAGTTTGATAAAATAGTCTCCTAAATTCAGATTTCCAGACGACAGAATTTCGTTCTCAGTATTCCTGCTCAAATCGGCCTTCGACAGTCCCACTATATCGGCAGATACGTAATTGTTATACACATATAAGAACACGGGTATAAGCTATTCTCTTCCTTACAGAAAATGCCATACCACACGAACAGTATATTTATGTATAACAATAAATAGACTGGAATCGAACTTCGCAGTTCGCTTGGGAATATTTTCTGGAATCATGACCTGGTGTATTTATACTCATTATTGTGAACCAATAAAATTTACTAAGAACAATTAAACCTAGTATATTTGTACTTTCTTTTAGAATCGAATCGATTCATTTATTTATTAAGAAATGAACCAGGCATTGGTGTGTTATGCAAGAATATTTCACTTATACGACGGCAGCCAGCAATATGGTGGGAAGAAACAGGGCAGAGCCCAGTAGAAACCACGACCATCCGCAGGTTGCTGACAGACCTTCTCACGTAAGGCCCACAAGTATGAGGGTAATCAGATTAATGTATTGGCCTATGTACATGGACCCAGCAATCCATGCACCTCGCAAACCGAACCAACATGAACTGAATTGGAATCCGTAATATGATATGAAGTTCTAGCTAAGGCGATTTCCTGAGGTGAGAGGTTACGCCCATTCGTCACCCTAAAAAAGTTTTTCAGCGTCTGAATTCGGGTTTAGTCGATTTCCTACAGAGACAATTGGTCCTAACGGCTAAAATAAATTTACACTGATATTTCCACACATGACTGGCTTGTATGCCTATATATCTACCTCGTACGCAGGTAGGAGGTGAACAGGACATAGGCCTACATGCATACATAATACGGTATATTTTGCCTGACATTTAGGCTGCTTTAATGTTATCATAAATCATTCAAATTATTTTATGCCAAGTGGTGATTTATTTCTAAATTTAGAACCTAAAGCGACAGTCTGTGGACACATCTGCACTATATCTCATATTACAAGCACATATATCTGTATATAAGTATATACCAGGTAATCAAGGTTTTAACTCACTAATATACCGAGGCCTCCGTGGCTCAGTTGGTTAGCACGCTAGAGCAGCGTAATGACCCGGGAGCCAATGCGCTCGCTGTGAGTTCTAGTCCAGCTCATGCTGGCTTCGTCTCCGGCCGTAGGCCTACGTGGGAAGGTCCTTCAGCAACCTGCGGATGGTCGTGGGTTTCCCTCGGGTTCTGACCAGTTTCCTCCCACCATAACGCTGGCCGCTGTCGTATAAGTGAAGTATTCTTGAGCACAGCGTAAAACACCAATCAAATAAATAAATAAACCAATCAATAATATAACTGCTGTTTCCAGAGGTGCTACTACATAATAAATATATGGTAGCACCTCTGGAATATGAACACAGATCATGAAGAATGTGTATAGGCCTATAGTCACCTACATGGATCCAATAACTGTTTATTTGTTAAAATTTTTGGATGCATTGAAAGAATATTTCAGTTTTCACATAAGGAGAAAAGACGAGATATATATCCTTCTATACCAACGATTCATGAAATAGCATGCATTTCTTAAACTACTGGTACCGTACACCCTAGGCCTACATGTGCATGCCTATCAAGGACCTATCAAGCTGTGTTAGAGTATGAGAGTATTTTTTAGCAAAACGAAACAAATAGAAAGCATTTCCCGCAAAATTCAAAATATTGAATATTTAATTAGCTATAAATCCACACATTACTTGGTTCAACTCTTTCACGAAGCATCATCGTATCAACCGCTGACGGTCGAAGCAAGCGGTCTGCTCCAATCGAAGGCTTCTTCGTTTAAACTCGCTGAGAGTTATCCCCACTTGACCAGTGCCGGGATCGCCACGTCCTGAATTGATAATGCATCGGAAAAAAGGGGGCGGTACGCCTATTCTCTTATAGAGCACATTGTGTGACATTGCGTGATTGACCTGCCCATCGATAGTCATGTTTTCTTACATGTCTATGTCATCATCCCAGGTAAAGACAGCTCTGACTTGGTAGTTGAATTTTTTAGATGAAGACTGTACATGTACATGCGTCATAGTGGCGATCTGTGAAACAACAACAACAAGAATATTTGTAAAACGACCCCCAGCATTGTGAAGTTCAATTCTGGTTTCCCAGTTTGTATTGGGATCTTATCTTATGCTCTGGCGTTTTAACGTAATAAGTAATCAGTGTTGAGAAATAAAATTACAACAAACGGATGTACTTGTTTGCTTTTGTGCAGTCAAAAGGGAAAGTGAAAGTAAAGGTAAATTAAGTTTCGAAGAAAGACTGAAAATAGATTGATTCATTGACCTGTGTTTAACGCGCCGCCTGGTGATATTGAACGTTACTTGAGCTTTTGTGCGAAACTTTTTTCCGACTACGCTATGCTTATTGTGGGTACATTTTCCACTTCACTGATCGGTCTCTTGAAAAACATAAACCATTGAACACATATACTATCCGCATTCCAATCCAGGTACATGCATCTTTTAGGATAAATGCCTCTTAGCTATGTTAGTTGAGGAATGAGGTAACTCTTATCGAGCAATACAGTTGCCAAAGTTATGGAGAGTGTGTCGGATTGACAGTAAGGAATAGTTATCACCATTCACATGGGTATTAAATCTAGCCGTTGACATCAGCATGATTTGATGTGTTTCTACAAATTAACTAACCAGTTTTTAGGGTGGCCTAACCAAAAATAGTTTACGGCAATTTACTGAGGCTGCCATCTTGATACAGTCTCAGAAAATGTGATTATTTTTGAACAGACGTAATTGCCTGAGTTTCACAACAAGTTGACGTTGATTTATGCTTGGGAAGATTTAATGTGCATGTGAACATTTGTTCCTTACCATCAATCTGAAGCATTTGTGGCTGGTTCTCTCTTTAACTCTTTAATGTATAGCTCAATTAGAGTTACCCCACTCTGCAACTAAAATACCTCGACATTTTTTTGTGCTTCCACCATCACATTATTTAACATCTTAAAATAAATGTCTGTAGCATATACTGACTAAGTTTATTTTTGCCTGAATTAAAATGTCTCCAGTTTTTCATGTTCCCATTTTGACTATCTCATTGCAGACCAGCCTGAGGAGTGTGAATGTTCCTCCACCAGCAATTCAGGCCCGGGTCATACAGGATCCACACTGTAAATCAGGGGAGGATGTGTGGGAATATGCCATATCCCGCTCCTGGCTCAACAAGTGGGCGTCGCTGGCTGCCCCAGCTACCAGCCAGCAACACAGACCATCAAATGAACCCATAGGACCTTTGGTTGTGCGAGAGATTGATGTTGAGAACTGTTACATCGGGGAGTCAGTGTGGAGTGTACTCTTGTCGTGGCACGGACTTGATGGAGGCTCGTACAAGAGACGAAGACATGTCAACCCTGGCTACATGCCCCTGACATCAGAGGGGGGCCAGAGCTGCCATGTGCTGGCAGACAGACACCTGGATATCCTTATGGTCACCCTGTGTGGTCTGTCAGAGCTGGATTCCCCAGACAAGCATCACATCCTCCAGCTATATGCTTGGGACACAGTCACCTTCTGGGAGGACCAATTCAGGCAGAGAGTCGGGCTTCCAGAAAAGACTCAGCTGCGGATCTGGCTGATAGCTGAGCATGATGATAATGAGACTTGCGTACAGCTGCCCCAGAGCTCGCAGTGCTCCATGATGCAACATCTGTGTCAGGTGTGCCCAGAGCTTGTTCATCATCTGGTCCAGCGACAGGGCAGGTGTCCTGCCCCAGAGCACCAGGCTGCTTTTTCATCGTTTAAGTCCACTGCCAGCGCTGGGTACCTGTCAGCTGATCCAGAGGACACTAAATCTTACCTGTTTCAGGAACTCCTTCTTCAGAGGTACAAGATCAGCATTGCTGTAGAGAGTGTGGTGCAAAGCCAGCCAGGGACAGACTTGCTGACAGGAATAGGTGTAGGTGCTGTCAATCTGAACTGGACACCTACAGGTGACAAGCCTCCATCATGGGAAAACCGTCTTAAGGAGGTTTTAGATCAAATAGCCACTAACATGCACGGTATTGTAGACGGCCAGAGAGAGAAGGTAGGGACAGTGTGTAAAGATGTGGTGAGAGGTGCAGTATCAGAGTCTGAGAGGCTCGGGGAACAGCTACGAGAAAAGATCCAGGCTGCTGAAACCAAGGGAAAATCACTGTCAGCGCAAGAGAAAGACATCAACGAGCGTGAAACTGTCCTCAATGAGAAACTTAAGAAGTTTAAAAAAGGACTTGCAGATTTTCTCATAGAGAAAAAAAGGCTGGAAGAGGAAATGAGAAAGATAGAAGAAATGAACAAAATAGCTGAATCTAAGATTAAACTGAATGTTGGAGGTCACAAGTTTGAAACCTCTTTAGATACCATGACTAAAGATCCACAGTCTGTGTTGGGATTTATGTTCAGTGGTCGTCATCCAATCAAACGAGAGGCAGATGGTAGTTACTTCATTGATCGAGATGGAACAAACTTCCGCCACATTCTTAACTTTCTGAGAGATGGGGACAGCTCTTTCTCAACAATGCCTGCAGATGTGAAGGCTTTACGAGAGCTGCAGAAGGAAGCAGACTTCTACAAACTTAGTGGTTTGATAGACTTTTTGAGCATGAAAGTTGGGTCATGACAATCACTTTTGTTTTCTCTGGTTTACACTGCAACTGTATCTCAGACTATCACTGTCATCACTAGCTGACTTGGTAGATTTGCTTTGAAGTGCTTCTGATAATGACAATGTCTGTACCATTTATACCATTTATCAGCATGACCAAATTGCAGCAAGCGCTGTTAACAAATTCAAAATAATAAAATATCTACAAAAATATCATCAGTATAGTAAAGGGCCAAGAATACAGCTTGGGTTTAGATATTAATTCATATCAAGATATGTTGCTTGTATTCAAGTTGAGAAAAATAAAAAAAGTATTAACAAATTCCTATAATTTAGGACTTAAGTTTTGTCTTGACTATTTTAAATTATAAGATGATATATATTATTAACATTTTTCATTTTATCCTCTTAATTACATACATATATATATATATATATATATATATATATATATATATGTATGTTTCAGCAATAAGTAAACTGATAGTGGCATTTTGAGTGAACTCTTTTATCATTAAAGGTAGAAAAAGTCCAACTGTATCATGAGACCTGTCAAAAATGTTAGAGAATTATTTTTGATCCCATCCACTATAATATGTGCGTCTGTAAAAAGTGTGATAAAAAGTCATTTCAAGTAGACAAATGAAGAGATACTTCAGAAGTTTTGTGAACTGGAGAAGTTACTATAGAAAAGATTTGTCATTTGTGCCTCTGGAAAAGGGTGAGACGTGATCAACAAATCAATTTCAACAAGGCTGCATTATTTATCATTCACATGGCACAGTAGGACTGCTCAGATTTGACCACAAAAAAAGTTCCAACTCGAAACTCCACTGTTGTTCCTTCTTGTTCCTGTAGAATCCACACATTTCACTTGCCGGGTTAGCTATATTATCAAAGAAGGATAGTATTAATTCTTACTTCTCCACTGATCAGTAGCCCATATTGTAGTGTTGTAATTTTTTAAGTATTTATGTAAATCTTGAAATTTAATTAATATCATGTGCAATGTGTGTTTACAGATTACCTGTACGGTTCTGATTGTCTTACCTGTACATGTAGGTATAGACATAAATGTACCTGTATTAAAGGTGATACATAGACCCTCCTACAGATTATAGAGGCAGGAACTTTTTATGAAATAATTGTATATTTATTTATGGTTATAATTGTTCTTATATATGCATGTATATTGTTTTGCTGGCTTATCTCTAGGAGTTCGCAGTTGAAAGCTTTAAGTATTGCAATAGTAATCAAGCATAGATTACATACTGATGTGTTATTTGTAGAAATATGTTTTTTAGAGAGTTGCCTTGACTAATAAACCTAAATTGTTTCTAATTTTTTACGCTTTACCATTCCACTCAATTTGTGTATGACATTTCACAATTTTAAAATCTTGTGGTAAGAAAGTGCTTTATTAGTGCAAAACTTATGAGAAAATTGTTACCCGAGACTTTTAAAAGGAATCATTATGGATGATAATAAAAATACAGTGCAATGTACATCACTGGAAGCCTTTTGGATTGAGTGGTGTATAATTTGTACTTACGGAACCGATATTAACAACTCGTTTGTAAACAGGTAATTCTGAAATGTGTGTCAGTTATAGATCCACAGAATACCATTTGTGATGAACTGTTAAGCTTCTCTGCATTAACTCGGGGGGGCAGCGTAATGACCCAGGAGCCTCTCACCAATGCAGTCGCTGTGAGTTCAAGTCCAGCTCATGCTGGCTTCCTCTCTGGCTGTAAGTGGGAAGGTCTGTCAGCAACCTGCGGATGGTCGTGGGTTTCCCCCGGGCTGTGCCCGGTTTCCACCCACCATAATGCTGGCCGCCGTCGTATAAGTGAAATATTCTTGAGTACGGCGTAAAACACCAATCAAATAAATAAATAAAATAAATTCTGGGCATAAATAAACATCTTTGGTCTGGTCTGTAAGGCAGTGGTTAACAATCAACTCCAAATACAGTAAAGTCAGCTTTGACCAAACTTAAACTGATTTTTTTTTTCATAATAATGACTAAATTGAAGCAATAAAGATATTAAGTAAGAGACTATGGGGAAGTCAGTGAAAGAAAGAAGCAGTCAGTGGTGTTGAAAGCTTCCATTATTTATTTATTTGATTGTAGTCCAATGCCACACTGCATGATTTTCACTAACAATGGAGGTCGGTTTTAATAGAGGTTGAGTGCCCGGGTAGCAGTCATCTTTGGATTGTAATTCAGAAGATGAGCAAACTGACGACAGAAGTAAATTCCTCCAAAATTTCGTGTTGTCTTGCACTAAGACCCTTCGTTAAATGAATGGATCTCAAAAATTTGACTCATCGACAGACAGATTGAACGTACAACTTACAAAACAGCTTCTCACAGGTACATACACACATTGCACAGCAGTATTTGTCTCCATCACTGTCTGTCTCCCACCAGTTTACATATAGGCCTACCTTCCTCCTACATACACACTTGGGTTTTCATTTTTAATTTGAATTTTTATCAGTAAATCGAGCTTATCAGGAATACAATTCTAGGGCTAGCCTTACAAATTCACTGTTAAGCCCGGCCGTACATGTGGCTCAACTGATCTGACGATGTGCTAACTCACCAAGCAGTACATTACCTGCTTGGTACGTTAGTACATTGTTAAATCATGTGTCAGCTTCACTCATGGATCTATTATCGCCAGTAAGCCTAGCGCTAGAATTTCGCTAATTTCTCACTATACCCGAGGTGCATCCATGTTGAGTATCGATAACCTTGTAGTCCTTGCGTCTAAAGCTTTATCTGAAGTGTTCCAAAGATCGAAATAGATTATTATTTCTATTATTGCTATATTTACTCGTTCCCGGTGTAGAATAGACCTAAAACGCTTTCACATATGCTGTTTAAGTGATCTTTCACACAACGACTGCAGTTGTCACTGTTAAAATGTCACATGACGCTCACATGAACCGACCCGGTCACGTGTCAATACAATAACACAGTATCAAGGAAGCGGGAGTAGCCGCAGCAAACAGAAGCACTTTCTGAGTTGTTAGTTGCTGTTCAGTTGATAACACAGTCACCAGTCTGTTTCCAAATCACCATGGCAGCTTTCCTGGTGTGCATGACTCTCATGACGCTCTCGGTAGTGACAGCGCAGTACTTTGGCCAACCGGAGCAGGTCCATCTGTCATTCGGAGGTTAGTAAAGTTTACCCAACGAAACAACAACAACAACATAGCCATACAATTAGAGGTTTTAATATGGACGTTTTCTATTACCATATCAGCCCGAGACTGACTGAGGCGTATTGACATCAAATGTTCTTTTCCCAGCTCATCATGATGATGTCACAATAAAAACCGATACATGGATCATTCTGTGTTAAACCAACCAAAAACATTTTTTTGCAGTGACCCCCTTGGATTATTTTGAAAAAATTCCTAAACATACCATAGGCTGTATGTATAAGGAAAGATATAGCTCCAAATTCCAAGTTTTTTTTTGAGATATGACCTTTTAGAAACACCATGTACTGTTCGTTTTTGACTGTCTTGACACGCTTATTTGTTCAGGAAGCATTTTTACATGTCTGTAATTTTCTATTCAAGGAAACTAGATGTTTGGAAATCCACCTGCTGGTGTTTTCCTGCCCATCGCAGGGTTTTAGTGCTCTGAGAAAAGGAATATTGAGATAGTAGCCTTTAAGCATCACACTTTAACGTTTTTGTAAAATTCTGTATTTTCAGTAAGCTGCCATGGGTGATGTGAAATACATAGGAGATCTTGCTACCTGGTTAATATTATTTAGTTACATGGGCATTTTCACAAGGTCTGACCACTTCAGAGCTTTATCTTTGATTTACTTGGTGTCTAAACTATGCTCCAGAACAAACAACTCCACAATTTACCACTGCTTTATCCTAACAGTTGATCATGTTGAAAGACAGTTCTTTGAAATTTTTCTCACATCAAGAAACATATCGTAGCCAACTGTGGAAGAAAATACAAAAGTTGCTCTCAATTCCTTCCACTGAAATGAAATTTTGGAAAATCTAACCATCTATGTTTAATGATCATTTAAGTACATTATAGGGCCTACATTGAAAATGTACATATATGTTTTTAAATTGAACACTTGACAGCAATAATGTTATTATAATGTGAGTCAGTTAAATTAATTGGGGTATTGAAATATACATGTATTTTTGCATGAAAACTGCCATTCAGATACAGCACATAACTCTACCCTTTATAGTTACATGTATTGGTTTACATGTAACATTTTGCTACACTGAAAAGGCAGACATAATTTACACAGAAGTTTAACAGCACCAAGAGTCGAATGAACCATAACTTCAAACTATACTTTACAACAGTTTTTCCAGAAATGTTGCACTGAGTCATAAGCAGCCACCCATAAAAGTGCCATGCCATGAGCTGATGGTAATACTGAAATGCAGAGTTTCAACAGACAAAACTTCAGCTTTTGTGGATATCCATGAAAAACACTGGATACGGATAACGCAGATTACAAGCCTGAAAGGTACATACTTAGGTGAAAAGTGTGTTTGATGACAGGTTGAACGTTGGCTCTATTTCATCTCAGGTGGGTGGGTGGAGTGTTTGTGGTTGGTCATGTCCAGGGGTGAATAGTCAGTGGGTGGGTGGGTGGGGGGTGGGGGGGGGGAGGGGGGGGAGGGGTTTCTGATCTGATTCTCATTGGGTCTCATCAGAGTTTTAGGTATAAGCCATCCATGGCCAGCTATTCATAGTCTCGAACGTGGGGGTTATTCACATACATTTTATCCCAGCCAACATTCTCTTTAAGGCCCTTTGACTGGGATAAAATTTTTGCGGCCCATTGACCTGCCCGAAGGGATAATTCCAAGCATGGCGAGCATTAGTTCTAGTTACTCAATACAAAAGTTAAAACGGCTGGATTTGAGTTGAAGAATGATGTACTGATGCTGGCTTTGACATATTTACATTGCGGTTTTTTAGGGAATCTGTGGATACCACAAATAAAGTAGGGTTCCAGCTGTTGTTTTTAGTCAATTGTCCTGGTGGATTAGGTTAATCTGAAGCTGGGCATTAGGTCAGTATGTCCAGCTTAGCTTTGGGCTCTTCATGCTTATACATGTATGTTTTTTGCTGCATGTATTCTCACATGTTCCACTGCGTATTTAAAAACATAAAATTAGAGACGAATGAGCCTTAATTCACCCTAGTTTATATTAGTGACATCTGTACAACGTATACGACAGAGTGACTGCTGTTGCACATAGAACGTACATAAGCTGAGCATTTGCAGCAATTGTGCCACTCTCTGTGCTCACTTTACACCACTGCCACCACGAGACAGACTTGACCTTTGGAGCCCGTGCGACCCACGTAGGCTTGTTCAAGCTTAGCCTAACCACCAGTGTGATCGCATGGAAATATTTAATCAGTATTCATCAAAATATTAGTTTAGGTGTTGCTTAGAATCATGTTGCAAATATTTTAGATAAAGAGGATGCATGTGAATGAGGTATTGTTAGAAACAAAGGTTGAGACAGAGTTCTTCAGTTTTCTGACAGCACTTCCTTCTTCATCACCGTGATCCCACTGACCTTGGCATTGTTTAAGATTTCTTGTAAAATCATGTAAGGGGAAGGTAGAGAGCGAAGCATGGGAAGGATTATGTAAACTGTCCTGTCAAAACAGACATTTTCTGTCTCTGTTTTTTATTTTTATTTAACTTTACAAACAAAGTTAGAAAGTCTTTCATACAGAACCTAATTTGAAAAATAAAATCCCAACATTAAAAAACTGTTGAGCTGTGTTTAAAAATGCTGGTTACTGTATTTCACCGAAAGTTTAGCATTTTTGAAGTGACACATTTTGTTTGATTCTGATTTACTCATCCATCTTATAGGTCCATTTACATGTAAGAGTGTTTTGTGCAACTTAAGAAATTCTTTATCAGAAAATTCCAAGTATTGATACCAAAAGTATCATTTTAATGCCTTATGTGCATCTGACAGTGCATTGTTGCATACCATACTTCAGGTGAAATACAGTAGTGGAAAAGATTTTAAAGATTATCCTTCTAACACTTGAAAAAAGCCACCCCAGTCAGGTGTACATTCATGCATTATGCAATACATGTAAGGCTGCTGCTGGCAATTTTGTCTAAACATAGATGCATATACTTTCACATTATCCGTCTAATGTATGTGAAGAACTTTTTCAACCTTTTGCTAGGAAAAACAGCAAATTGTTTTATTCAGTACGAATACTGCTATCTATTTTTCTTTTTTCTTTCCATGCATGCATGCAAGATGTTATTTCATATATAAGAGCCAGAGTTAAGATAGCAGACTTTTTCTTCCCTACATGTGTACTTCCCAACACTCCTCAGGTATATATACATTTTATACATATATACATCTGCACTATCATAATATACATGTATATGTATGCAGTCTGTTTTATAACAAAGCTCACCATGCATGACTGCATAACTAAGGCTCACACTACAGTCATTCACATGGGATTGAAATGGTTTTGTCTGGGGGAATTACCTACACAGAGGTCATTTGTATCCAAATATGTATACCCTAAATGATCTAAAATGTTGTCCATGACCACTCTGATTCTTTTAATATTTGGGACAGATATCAGAATTGTTGAAAGTAGAATATTACATTTTTCTACAAGTCCCTTGGAAAAGTAAAGATATCAGTGTGTTGTTCATTAGATGGTCTAATCATGTGAAAAAAGAACTCAATATTTCTGCTAGAATTACATATATATTGGCTAAAATGAGCTGACCAGGTGTCCCAAATTTTAGAAATAATAGGGTAAGTTGCTCAGTTTTCCAGATTCGTGGAGTTCTACTGATTTTAGAAAGGTAGTTTGAGATGTGATTGGAAAACAGAATGATATCCTACTGGAAACATGTAAATTTTAACACCAGAATTAATATCTCATGATATTTATTTGCCTCCAAAAATGCTCTTTTTTGGTCAGATTTATAGGTCATTTAGGGTAAATACCTAACCTGAAACAGATAAATCATGGTGAAGAATTATAATACTGTTAGCTGGCTTTGTGGATGTGTGTCACCTGAGTTCTATCATTATTAAGAAGGAAGTGTGTCCTGACGAAAATTTTTTGTATTAGCCATTTGACAGCCCGAAGACCTTTATGTAAGACTTACACTATAGGTTTGAATAAAAGTTTTAACACTCTGCAATGGTCAACAATATGGGCCTATCGTCTATAATTAGAAGACCTTAATATAGCGTATACTTCATCTCAGATGTTAATTCTTCTATATTGGGAAACAGCAGGCAGGTTAAGCCATAGGCCTACGTGGTATTCTGCAATTGAAAAATATGAAGATTCAAGAGGAAAACGAAAATTGCCATTCGATCATCCTCAAACATTGAAATGTTAATTTTTCTGATGGTAACTAATGTTCGCTCTCAGTTTATCCAGATTTCTTTTTCTACATACAAGAGTTATATTATTTTTTATATTCTTTTCATGATAATGAATTTCACCAGAGCTGTTAATACAAGACATTTCCTCTGTTGTTTTCTATCTACAGTTGTCAGTTAAGCATTAAGTTGTACTTAATAGTTTTCACTTCCTGTTTCAAGTTGTTTAGTTGGTTGGTACTGATTACAACAAACATAGCCAGATGTCTGGATGCTACATGCATACCATTCACCAAGTGGTGACAGGAATTTATACCAAGGGCCAAACAGGGTTTTGTCGTTATATATAAACGTAAAAATGCTTCAAAAACACCAAATTGAAAATAAAAGCACATTTTTAATTTATGTTCACATTGAATACATTTACTTAAGACATTTTTCTAAAATATCTAATTGCATTGGAGTGAGATTTTAAAAGACTGAGCTTGAAATATGTTGAAATAAGCAACACACTGTATTAGTACATAGTTGAAGCATAACACTAGTGGGATATTGCTGTTGATGTCAGCTATGTTTTAGCATGTGACAGTGAGTCCCAGTGAGATGATAGTGATGATCATGGAGTACAGTGAGCATGACACTATAGTGGGATATTTCTGTTAATACCAGCTATGTTTTTGCACAGATCTATCTCTGTTTCTTTGTTGCAGGGAGTCCCAGTGAGATGATAGTGACATGGAGTACAGTGAGCATGACAATATAGTAGGATATTTCTGTTAATACCAGCTATGTTTTTGCACAGATCTATCTCTGTTTCTTTGTTGCAGGGAGTCCCAGTGAGATGATAGTGACATGGAGTACAATGAGCGCAACCAATCAGTCTGTGGTAGAGTTCGGCCTGAAGGGTCGTCCCATGTTTACCCAGAGGGCCTTGGGTTATCAGACAAAGTTCACCGATGGAGGAACACTTCATCGTGTTCAGTACATCCATAGGGTCACCCTCACAGGACTAGGGCCCGGAAACTCATATGGTAACATTTCCATTATATTTTTGCCTAATAATTGTTTTTGTTGCTATCTTTTTTTTTGACTTGAAGCTAACCATTTGTCATGATTGAAGGTGTGTTCATCTATTAAACGTAGTTTATACAAATATCCATCATTGTGTGCGTTGTTTTCCTAAAACACCAATTATATCAAGTCATTGTGTCCTTGCATGGATGACAGCTTGTTCCCCTGCATGGTGATTTTGATGAAGAGCTTGTTCCCCTGCATGGTGATTTTGATGAAGAGCTTGTTCCCCTGCATGGTGATTTTGATGAACAGCTGGTTCCCCTGCATGGTGATTTTGATGAACAGCTTGTTCCCCTGCATGGTGATTTTGATGAACAGCTTGTTCCCCTGCATGATGATTTTGATGAACAGCTTGTTCCCCTGCATGGTGATTTTGATGAAGAGCTGGTTCCCCTGCATGGTGATTTTGATGAACAGCTTGTTCCCCTGCATGGTGATTTTGATGAACAGCTTGTTCCCCTGCATGATGATTTTGATGAACAGCTTGTTCCCCTGCATGGTGATTTTGATGAAGAGCTGGTTCCCCTGCATGGTGATTTTGATGAACAGCTGGTTCCCCTGCATGGTGATTTTGATGAACAGCTTGTTCCCCTGCATGATGATTTTGATGAACAGCTTGTTCCCCTGCATGGTGATTTTGATGAACAGCTGATTTCATTTTTCCCCTGAATCTGCTTTCAGTGTACCACTGTGGGAGCCCTGAAGCAGGCTGGAGTGACATACACACCTTCACAGCTATGAAATCTGGCACAGACTGGAGCCCCAGCATTGTACTTTATGGAGACTTGGGTAATGTTAATCCTCAGTCCCTTCCCAGGCTACAGGAAGATGTGGCCAAGGGCATGTATGATGCTGTCTTTCACGTGGGTATGTATGGGATATTCTTTCTGTGAGTGTACATGCAAGCTGTACATTATAGTCAGTAGAACACAGTGGAATAGAAGTTGTCCCCCTTGATCTACTTCATTGGTTCATTTCTTATTGTAGCAAAGCTAAACTGATGAGTTAGGTATAGAGTAGCCACTCAAAAATGTATACATGTCAGATACAGTTTGCAAGTTAATTTTACATTCCTCTCATGTTTAACATATTACATGTATTGAAAAACAGTCATTTGATTTTCTTTAGATATTTTTATATGTACATTGTATTTTATGTCTATTTTCCACAAATCTATGCCTAACTCTTGGTCATATTTATTAAGTGTGTATTTGGGGGTGATGATATTTGACCATAGGTGAAATGTGTTTTAAATGTCAGTCTTTTGGCGTCAGGAAGTACTGGTCTAAAAAGGTCCTATACTCCATATTTGCAACTTAAATCTGCCCCTGTTTCCACAGTCCAAAGTTAACTACAGAGGATCAGATGTCTTTGCATATTTTATGGTTACATCTCAGTAATGTGAAAGTGCTCCATTTTACTGTAATGAATATGAATTCAGATTGTTGCTTTTCAAACATACATGTATGTATGAAAATTTTAATTTTGTCTCACTTTTTTCCATTTTCAGGTGACTTTGCTTATGACATGAATACTGTAAGTATTATGACTGTGAACATATTCAGCTGCTAAAAGCTTCACCTGTATATTTTGCACAAACCCATCCTTGCTTTCAGTTAAGCCCTCTAATTATTAATACAAATTCTTGATTTGAATGACTTACAACATGATATACAAGGTGACCCCATGTCATGCCCAGTCTTATAATGCTGAGTAAAAAGTCATTACAAAAATTTGTAGCAATAAACTTTTTTGACAGAAAACATGTAATTTGAAGATGCTACTGCAGTTAATCTAATAAAACAGTGTTTATTTTTGTGTACTGCAGGACAATGCTCAGGTTGGGGATGAGTTTATGAGACAGATAGAGCCAATAGCTGGAAATCTGCCTTACATGACGTGCCCAGGAAACCATGAAAATGGATAGTCAGTATATTTTTCTGTTGTTGCTTTCTAACTTTTAAACAATTGGTTTTCATATAGACATGTACTAGTAACATAATCAGAAAGCCATAATATTGCGTACGGTAGTTTTAACAAATCTTGTTGTTTTACTTTTTACAAACAGATTTAAGAGAAAGTGAAACATGAAGTAACATTAGTGTGTCACATCCCTTACTGTTACACTTCAGCTTCTGGATGTGACTAACTTAATTCTGTCCAGCTTGTATTTTGTACACACACAAAAATGATCACACACCAGTAATGTAACTCCGAAAAGCAAAAGACTCATTTTAACTCAATCTATTGGCACTTTATTTTTCCAATATCAGGGGAACTAAATTTCATGGTGAACATATTGATATATATGCACGTATGGAGACAAAGTCACAAAATACAGACTAGGTGTTAAATCAACATAAGATATAGATACAGGAGAATAAAACAGCAAGATAACATAGCAGCCAGACATTATCTAAACAATATTCTATGATGGCTTTGCTGAAGCCATGTGTGAAAGGTGAATGTAACATATATACAGGTATAGTGATAATGACAAAATGTAGACTAAATACTGAACCAACTTACAATGCAAATACAGGAAACTAGAACAGTATAAATTCTTTACTGGCTTTAAAGAATTACACTACTTTTGTATTAGGTTAGACTAATCAGTAGAACAGAAGATTACAGCAGTCATGATGTGGAAGATTTAAGAAGGCATGGTAAATGTCAAAATTTTGTGAACATTATAAATTAAAATATTTATATATGCCTTAAGTTGCCATTGTATAACTTTTGGGAATTTCAGCAACTTTTCAAACTATAGAAACCGGTTTACAATGCCTGGTGATGAAGACGGACGTAAGATGTTTTACAGGTAATCTATTTTAATTGTTGTTTTAGTCTAAAATTTATAGCCCTTTATTGTCTTTGTTTTTGTTTTTTTTTTCTTTGTGTTTTTTTTTTGTCTGTGTTAAAACTTCAGATAGGAAACTTTTTGAGAGTATAAATAGAGAATGCAAGTACAGCAAATAGACAGTTCTGCTTGACAGTGTATTTATAGATATGTTTGATGGATCACATATGGCTGTATAGTAATTTCTCACACATGCTCATCCACAAACTGTCTTTCTTTTTCTAATCACATGTGGCCGCCTACTCCTTGCATTGTGACTATTATATTTCCATACGACACGTTTCACAAAGGTTGTATATTATTTCATGGTTGAATGATACGCTGAACATTGCTCCTAATTTTCAGTTTCAATATCGGCCCAGTCCATGTGATATCCTTCTCCACTGAGTTCTACTTCTACATTCAATATGGCATCCACCAGATATTTGACCAGTATGTATGGCTTGAGGAAGATTTGAAGGTTAGTGGTCTTGACTTCTCCACATATACATGTATGAACATTCACTTCAGTACTCATAACCAAGTCCTTATGAATCAGCTTAATGAGTGGTTAATATACTAAGGGAGGACAATGACCCAGGAGCCTATCATGAAGGCAGTCACTGAGTTCAAGCCCAGTTCATGTTGGCTTCCTCTTTATTTGTACGTGGGAAGGCCTGCCATCAAGCTGAGGATAGTTGTGAGTTCGCCTTGACTCAAATAGTCTAATATTTTTGACTAAATTTAAAACGCAAATAAGATAAAGAAACAAGCAAATAAAAGAAATGAATAAATAATCTTGTGCATGTATTCTGTTAAAGCTGTCTCCCTTGCTGCTCTCTTCCATCTGCTAGTTTACAAAGTAAACATTCATAATAAAAATACATTCATTATAAAGCATACATTATGCTGTGAGATCAGATATCAGGAGTTGTCAGAACACTATACAGGTGCCTACAGCTGTATGTTCTGTCCTATGACATGCACTTTGTTGCTTGTGTTATAAGAACACTACACAGGTAGCCACAGGTGTATATTCTCCATATAGTTGTTCTATTTGTACACTGTAGGAAGCAGCCAAACCTGAGAACAGAGCAGAGAGGCCATGGATCATTACCATGGCACACCGGCCAATGTACTGCTCAAACTACGACAATGATGACTGCACCAAGTCCGAGAGTATTGTGAGTTCACTCTCATTCGTACTGTGATTCTTTTTTTAGTTACCAAAACTCACGGATACCTAGTTAATGTTCTCGTGTTTTATTATCATTGGTAATTGAAAACCCATGTTTTACTGAAGTCATACATGTATAAGACTTCTGAATTGCTGATCTTTATGAGCATTATGGGATAGGCCAAGGAGGTATCCAGTAGGTGCCCTAGACACATGCATGTATTTGTATATTATGACTGTGGGGAGAGCAATATTATCTGAAATCTTCATGTCTTTGGAGACTGTTGGCTTTGCCTACCCATTACACAGTTGTAATCCAAATTAATCCTGAACCAAGCCAAGTAAATGAATTTGATCATCCAGTTGACAACCTAATAAAAGTTAGCTTTAAAGTTGTAGCCCTGTGCCTGCTCTTCCCCGACAGGGTACATTTCTGGCAAATCGATTTAGAGTGTACAAACTGGAGACCGTTAGCCTGTCATAATTCACAGGCTTGTCATGTTTTAATACATTCATCTTCTCCAGGATCAAGTGTGGCTTTACCTCACCATGGTTATCAGGTACCATGATACAGGGATTTTGCCGTGAGAGCGTTGTGTTGTTCTCCCCACGCATATTAAAAGCTGACTAGTTCATCAGTTATTATGGGCCGTGGACAAATAATTTCTTGATTCCCTCACTCTCCCTGCATGTGGGATCTTAATGGCTACCTGGGTGTCGTCAACCGTCTATTGTCACTGCCTAACATACGTGGAAGACCACCTGTCATCCACCAATATGGTATGCATATCTGTACGTCATATGTGGGAAAGTTTGTCAGTAATTTACCCAAGGTCAGTGGTTTGCGCCTGGTACTCGGGCTTCCTCTGCCATTAAAGCTGATCACCATCATATGAATGAAAAATTCTTGAGTGTGGTGGTAAGCAACAATCCAATAAATAAATACATCTCTTACAATTGAGCAAAGCCAATAAATACACATTTGTTTATTACTAGATCCGCACCGGTTTACCGATCACCCAGAGTGCAGCCCTGGAGCCGTTGTTGTACAAGTATGGTGTAGACCTGGAATTTTGGGCCCACGAGCACAGCTACGAGAGACTGTTTCCAATCTATAACAGAGTGGTGAGTCTCTGTCTACAGACATCATTTCTTCTTGTCTTCCCCAAACATCAGAAAACAAATTCATTATCTGTGATGAAAAGATGTTGACAAAGTTCTGCTGGGACATTAATTTAGTGTTATAATTCATTGCCCTGTGTGAAGAAAGAGTACAGAATTTTTTTTTGAAACATAAGTGCATTAATGCTATAAATTATATATATGTTTCAGGTTTAAAAAATAACAAATGTTAACAGCAGCTTTTCTAAACACAAAAACATTCATGCCAAAAGAATATGCCAACCTCTTTTTGCACTGGTGTGCTATGATGGGGTTTGTGATGACCTCAAACATGAATACCTATTTGTGTCACTAATTTCTGCTTATTTCCACATGTTGTGTTTTTGTATGTATTGGACAGATGTACAATGGTAGCTGGGACTTCCCATACACCAACCCTAGAGCACCGGTACACATCATTACCGGATCTGCTGTGAGTATACATCCAGTGTCAGTGGGGGCTTCAGCATAAAAGCTCTTAACTAAAGGAATAGATAGCCAAAATGTGTACCAGCTACTATTATGGATATGTGTGTATTGTCACTCACTTTGTTTGAATTCACCATTTCTGTGCATGTTTGGTCATTTTCATGCAAATTCCCAGTGTGACGTCATGTTACCCATTTGATGCTACTATGACATCAGAGAACTCCAGTTAACGTCTCCTGCTCAAAAGACCACGTCGTCCAAGAATGAACATTAGTGTGATTGAAGATGCACGTTACGTCACTCCAGAAAAAATGACTTGGGTCCAGGAAAAATGACGTAGGTCCAGGAAAATGATGTCACTCCAGAAATTTACATGGAAATGGCCAAAAGTTTTGTTTCTGTAAACACTCGGTATCAGTAGGATTGTTCAGTAAGATCTGAGAAAATTCATGCACGGTATATAAATGAACATATGTTGTGCTAGACAGGATACCTTTCTTCTTCCATTCATCAGTAACAGACTCTAGGCACAAATGACTCTTTAAATCTAGCGGTATCCATTTTACAGGGCTGTTATTCAAGGCATGACCCGTTCAAGAGTAAGTTTGCCAGCTGGTCGGCCTTCCATAGCCTGGACTACGGCTACACCAGGATGAAGGTTATAAACAAGACTCATATCTACCTGGAACAAGTCTCAGATGACAAGGTATAAATAAATTAAGCTCATCCCCAAAGGCATTGTCAAGGGAGGCTACTCCTTTGAAACTTTCGTGACTCATTTTCAATTGGGACTTCAGTGGTTCAAGAGTACAATTGAGCGTGATTCGTTTGTCTACATACCTCGTACAATATAGCACGATATCTTCTGTCATGTGCTAACCTTCATGTTTTGGAGTCGTTTTTTCATTCTCTCAACACAATGTAGGACATTTGCATTAGTACTGGCCAATAGAATCACTCTTTTATACTGTTTTCTTGTTAGTTTATGCACATTTTGTTATTAAATCTTAGAGCTTTAAAAACAGCCATTTCAGTCTTTTGTGACTTTTAAGCATTAAACTGAAACAGAAATGCTTCCAAAATCAAGAACTCTGACCCAGTGACTGAATTATTCCTGTTTCTGTCCCATTTTTGCGTTGTTTGTCAAATGTGTTCATTTGTTTTGCAGGGCGGAGCTATCATTGACAGTATGACTCTCATCAAAGATTCCCACCAAGCTTATCGCTCTTTTCCACAGGACAAATGGTTTGATGTAAAATCAAATTAATGCCTATCCTTGTGACATCATGAGATTACATTCCTAGTAGGGTACTTTATATTGAACCTGTACATTGTGCCATGCAGAATTTTTCCCCTACAAAATGTATATATATATATATATATATATATATATATATATATATATATATACCTGTGCAATGATATTTCTTGAATTTAACATATAACTGTGTACTGGTTTACATTATGTGAATTTAATGTAGTTGACATGAAAAGAGAAGTGCTTATTTATAAGAACCATGCAGAGATAGTGTTTTTGCTCATTATTTTGTTTTAACTTCTAAAACTGTATTTACTGCTGTTTAACAAATAGGATAAAAGTACGGTGCTTGATTCTGTTTTTTAGGGGGAAGTCAACAAGGTTTTTGAATAAAATTTAATTAACTGTGACCATAATTTTTTTTCTTTACATTTGTAAAAGTCAATTGCAAAAGATTTTGATCTGAAAGTTATAAGATAAAATGTATGGTGATAATTATGTTTCATATTTCTATTATTTTGTTATCATGTTTGCAATTTGTATCTTACATGTGTGTTTGGCCAGAAATAAATCAAACGTCATATATCTTCTTTTCCTTGAAGTTTGGAATGTTGTGATGTAAAAGTGGCCCTGGAAAATTCATGTCACAATCAGTGATATCACAAAAACTTTTACATTTTGTAACATAAATGAAAAGACAACAGTAACGTCACAATGTTTTAAAAGTAAGGGGAGATAAGCAATGGACATTTTCCCTACAATTTTAGACAGTTGTAAAGATTTATACTAGAAATATTGTATTCAGACATAGAAATCTTTCAGAATCTTATACAAGAAGAAAAGCGTGTTAAAATGTGTTACATTCACCTTTATGTTGCATTTCTTTTGATTTTTAAATGAACTGCATATTTGTATGATGTCCATTTATTTTGTGTTGTGATGATGATCACTATGAAATGTGACTTTGTCAGACAGATAAAAGTACTGATAAAGTAACCTGTATATTATGCATGTACTTGTATGTGTGGCCATAGCTTTAGAACTCCAGATAAAACTTTTATAATCTGCTGTCATAGATGTAGTTTTAATGTTATGAAATGAAAGTCCCGTTGCCATAGTGTACATGCATATGTGATTCTGTTGTACAATTCAAGTTTTGTATGAGCTGAGGTACATTCTGTAAAGTGAAAAACTGTTGACTCTCCAATGTTAAGGAATAGTATAGTATATCCTTACATGTCTGGTGTACATGTGGTAGTTTGCCACTGGAGCAATGTTGCTAAGAGTAGACAATGTGATGTTTAAGAATTCTGGCAAATAATTTGTTGCCTGCAGATCACAAGTAGAGGCTATTCAAGAAACATAATTCAGATTTTTGGTGACGTTTTATTCAATGACAGTAAGGGCCTGTGAAGGGCTTGGTCATTGTAGAATTGAATTACTGAAAAATGCAACAAATTAGTAAAATTTTAATGACATTTTGATGTATTAGAAATGAAGGTTTGATTTTTTTGCTTTGTCCTCAAACAGTATGATTTCCATGATTGAATACAGTTGCACTGATCAATATGTGGTTGCTGCCAGACCTTCTCTCATATGCTCAAGAGAGGAATCCAGCATGAGCTGGACTTGAATTCACATCAACCACATTGGTGAGAGCCTCTTGGGTCATTACGCTGCGCTAGCACGCCAACCAACTGAGCCACGGAGTCCCCTGTTCGTGTTGAATCCACACATTTCACTTGCTGGGTTTGCTATACTGTCAAAGAAGGATAGCATTAATTCTTACTTCTCCAAAGATCATCACATATTGTATCATTGTAATCAAGTGCTAATGTAATTCTTGATATTTAATTGATAACATGTGCAATGTGTGTTTACAATTTACCTGTACAGTTCTGATTGTCTTACCTGTACATGTAGGTATAGACATAAATGTACCTGTATTAAAGGTGATACATAGACCCTCCTACAGATTATAGAGGCAGGAACTTTTTATGAAATAATTGTATATTTATTTATGGTTATAATTGTTCTTATATATGCATGTATATTGTTTTGCTGGCTTATCTCTAGGAGTTCGCAGTTGAAAGCTTTAAGTATTGCAATAGTAATCAAGCACAGATTACATACTGATGTGTTATTTGTATAAATATGTTTTTTGGAGAGTTGCCTTGACTAATAAACCTACATTGTTTCTAATTTTTTACGCTTTACCATTCTACTCTATTTGTGTATGACATTTCACAGTTTTAAATCTTGTGGTAAGAAAGTGCTTTGTTAGTGCAAAACTAGAAAATTGTTACCCGATACTTTTAAAAGGAATCATTATGGATGATAATAAAAATACAGTGCAATGTACATCACTGGAAGCCTTTTGGACTGAGTGGTGTATAATCTGTACTTACGGAACCGATATTAACGACTCGTTTGTAAACAGGTAATTCTGAAATGTGTGTCAGTTATAGATCCACAAATACCATTTGTGATGAACTGTTAGGCTTCTCTGCATTGACTCTGGGCATAAATAAACATCTTTGGTCTGGTCTGTGAGGCAGTGGTTAACAATCAACTCCACATACAGTAAAGTCAGGTTTGACATAACACAAAGTTGATTTTTTTTTTATAACATCTAAATTGAAGCAATAAAGATATTAAACAAGAGATTATGGGGGAAGTCCTTGAAAGAAAGAAGCAGTCCATGGTGTTTAAAGGTTCCATAATTTATTTATTTATTTGATTGTAGTCCTATGCCATACTGCATGGTTTTTCACTAACAATGGAGGTCAATTTTATAGAGGTTGAGTGCCCAGGCAAGCTATAATTTTTGGATTGTAATTCAAAAGATGACCAAACTGACGACAGATATAAAATCCTCCAAAAGCTGCTTCTCACAGGTACATGCACACATTGTACAATAGGATTTGTCTCCATCACCTTCTGTTTCCAACCAGTATACATATAGGCCTACCTTCCTTCTACATACACAGTTAGGTTTTCATATTTTTTTTTTTTCTTATTAGAAAATCGAGCATGTCAGGTGTACAATTCTAGGGCTATAGCTTACGGATCGACTGTTAAGCCCGGCCATACATGTGGTTCAACTGATCTGACGATGTAATAACACACCAAGCAGTACATTACCTGCTTGGTACGTTAGTACATTGTTAAATCTTGTGTCAGCTTCACTCATGGAGCTATTATCGCCAGTAAGCCTAGCGCTAGAATTTCGCTAATTTCTCAGTACACCCCAGGTGCATCCAAGTTGAGTATCGATAACCTTGTAGTCCTTGCGTCTAAAGCTTTATCTGAAGTGTTCCAAAGATCGAAATAGATTATTGTTTCTTTTGTTGCTATATTTACTCGTTCCCGATGTAGAATGGACCTAAAACGCTTTCACTTATGCTGTTTAAGTGATCTTTCACACGACTGCAACTGTCAGTCAAAATGTCACATGACGCTCACGTGAACCGACCCGGTCACGTGTCAATACAATAACACAGTATCAAGGAAGCGGGAGTAGCCGCAGCAAACAGAAGCACTTTCTGAGTTGTTAGTTGCTGTTCAGTTGATAACACAGTCACCAGTCTGTTTCCAAATCACCATGGCAGCTTTCCTGGTGTGCATGACTCTCATGACGCTCTCTGTAGTGACAGCGCAGTACTTTGGCCAACCGGAGCAGGTCCATCTGTCATTCGGAGGTTAGTAAAGTTTACCCAACGAAACAACAACAACAACATATGCCATACAATTAGAGGTTTTAATATGGACGTTTTCTATTACCATATCAGCCCGAGACTGACTGAGGCGTATTGACATCAAATGACAGCTTGACAGCAATAATGTTATTATAATGTGAGTCAGTTAAATTAATTGGAGTATTGAAATATACATGTATTTTTGCATGAAAACTGCCATTCAGATACAGCACATACATGTAACTCTACCCTTTATAGTTATTGGTTTACATGTAAAATTTTGCTACACTGAAAAGGCAAACATAATTTACACAGAAGTTTAACAGCACCAAGAGTCGAATGAACCATAACTTCAGCCTATACTTTACAACACTTTCCCAGAAACATTAATCACATGTTGCTGAGTCATGACCTCAGTGTTCGGGCACGCATAACAGTGCCATGCCATGAGCTGATGGTAATACTGAAATGCACAGTTTCAAGAGACACAACTTCAGCATAGCTTCTGAGGATTTCCATGAAAAACACTGGATACTGGTAATGCAGATTACAAGCCTGAAAGATACATATATAGGTGAAAAGTATGTTTGATGACGGGGTTGAAGGTTGGCTATAATTCATCTCCCATTGTCAGGGAAAGGGTATAATGACAGCAGGGGTGGGTGGAGTATTGTGGTTGGTCATGTCCAGGGGTGAATAGTCAGTTTGGGGGGGGGGGGGGGGGATGTGATTCTCATCAGAGTCTCATCAGTCTTAGGTATAAGCCAACTAAATAGCATGGAGCTAAATGAGTTAAGAACTGATTTTTACTGATTCCTGCAGTTTAAAATATGACAGGACACAGAAACTGTCATATATATTTTATCCCAGCCAACACTCTCTTAAAGAAGCATTGACTTGGATAAAATTTTGCGGCCCATTGACCTGCCCGAAGTTTCAATTCCAAGCATAGGGGGCATTGGTTCAAGTTACTCAATTCAAAAGTTTAAATGGCTGGATTACTGTTGAAGGATGGTTTACGGATGCTGGCTTTGACATATTTACATTGCAGGCATTTTAGGGAATTCGTGGATACCACAAATAAAGTAGGGTTCCAGCTGTTGTTTTTAGTCAATTGTCCTGATGGATTAGGTTAATCTGAAGCTGGGCATTACGTCAGTATGTCCAGCTTAGCTTTGGGCTGTTCATACTTATACATGTATGTTTTAGCACTGCTACATGTATTCTCACATGTTCCACTGCGTATTAAAAAAATAAAATTAGAGACGAATGAGCCTTAATTCACCCTAGTTTATATTAGTGACATCTGTACAACCTATACGACAGAGTGACTGCTGTTGCACATAGAACCTACATAAGCTGACCATTTGGAGCAAATGTTCCGCTCTCTATGCTTACTTTACACCACTGCCACCACGAGACAGACTTGACCTTTGGAGCCTGTGCGACCCACGTAGGCTTGTTCAAGCTTAGCCTAACCACTTGTGATCGCACGGAAATTTTTAATCAGTATTCATCAAAATATTAGTTTAGGTGTTGCTTACAATTATGGTGCAAATATTTTAGATAAAGAGGATGCATGTGAATGAGGTATTGTTAGAAACAAAGGTTGAGACAGAGTTTTTTGCGTTTTCTGACAACATTTCCTGCCTCATCACCATGATCCTAGTGACTTCGGTGTTGTTCAGGATTTCTTTACAAAATTTACTGGTGGTGGCAGTGATGTAAGGGGAAGGTAAAGAGCGAATCATGCGAAGGAGTATGTAAACTGTCCTGTCAAAACAGACATTTTCTGTCTCTGTTTTTTATTTTTATTTAACTTTACAAACAAAGTTAGAAAGCCTTTCACACAGAACCTAATTTGAAAAATAAAATCCCAACATTAAAAAACTGTTCATAAGTATGGCTTGAGATCAGTACAGAGCTGTGTTTAAAAATGCTGGTTACTGTATTTCACTGAAAGTTTAGCATTTTTGAAGTGACACATTTTGTTTGATTCTGGTTTACTCATCCATCTTATAGGTCCATTTAAGAGTGTTTTGTGCAACTTAAGTAATTCTTTATCAGAAAATTCCGAGTATTGATACCAAAAGTATCATTTTAATGCCTTAGGTGCATCCAGAAGTGCATTGTTGCATACCAAACTTCAGGTGAAATACAGTAGTGGAAAAGATTTTAAAGATTATCCTTCTAACGCTTGAAAAAAGCCACCCCAGAGTTAAGAGTTAAGATAGCAGACTTTTTCTTCCCTACATGTGTACTTCCCAACGCTCCTCAGGAATATATACATTTTACCTGCACTATCATAATATACATGTATATGTATGCAGTCTGTTTTATAACAAAGCTCACCATGCATGACTGCGTAACTAAGGCTCACACTACAATCATTCACATGGGATTGAAATGGCTTTGTCTGGGGGAATTACCTACACAGAGGTCATTTGTATCCCAATATGTATACCATAAATGATCTAAAATGTTGTCCATGACCACTCTGATTCTTTTAATATTTGTGATGGATATCAGAATTGTTGAAAGTAGAATATTACATGTCTTTACCAGTCTTTTGGAAAAGTAAGATATGAGTATGTTGTTTATTAGGTGGTCTTATTGTGTGAGAAAAGAAACTCAGTATTTCTGCTAGAATTACATATATATTGGCTAAAATGAGGCGACCAGTTGTCCCAAATTTTCGAAATAATAGGGTAAGTTGCTCATTTTTCCAGATTCTGGGAGTTTTTAGAAAGGTAGTTTGAACTGTGTTTGGAAGACCGGAAGATATCGGACTTGAAAAATGTAAATTTTAACTCCAAAAGTAATATTTCATGACATTTAGTTCTCCCAGAAATGCTCTTTTTTGGTCGAATTTTGGGGTCATTTAGGGTAAATATCTAACCTGAAACAGATAGATCATGGTGGAGAATTATAATACTGTTAGCTGGCTTTGTGGATGTGTGTCACCTGAGTTCTATCATTATTAAGAAAGGCGTGTGTGCTGATGAAAGCTGTCTATATTGGCCAATTGACAGTCCGCAGACCTTTATGTATGACTTACACTATAGGGTTCAAATGAAGGTTTTCAACACTCCACATTGGTTTACAGTATGGGCCTATCATCTTTAACTAGAAGACCTTAATATAGCGTACACTTCATCTCAGATGTTAATTGTTCTATATTGGGAAACAGCAGGCAGGTTAAGCCATAGGCCTACGTGGTATTCTGCAATTGAAAAATATGAAGATTCAGAGGAAAACGAAAATTACCATTCGATCATCCTCAGATATTGAAACGTTAATTCTTCTGATGGTAACGTTTGCTCTAAATTTATCCAAATTTCTTTTTGTGCATACAGGAGTTTTAATATTTTTTATATTTCTTTTCATGATCATGAATTAAATCAGAACTGTAAAGACAATCCCTCTGGTGTTTTCTGACTGCAGTTGTCAGTTAAGCAGGAAAGTTGTACTTTTTTTGATTTTCGTATGTTTCTTTTTCAAGCGATCTGAAATTCGCCATGTGTGGGTGATACTGGATAAAAGTTGTGGGTAGCAATTTCCAAGCAATTCCAGACTTTCAGAGCAGTTACTTTGCTCCGTCGTTTTGTTTACCATTCAGCAAGAGGTGTCAGGAATTTATACTAAGTTAAAAAATAAAAGCACATTTTCACATTGATAACATATACTTTAGGCTAAATATCTAATTCCATTGGAGTGGAACTTTAAAAGACTGAGCTTAAAATATGTTGAAATAAGCAGCATACTGATTAGTTCACACTAGTGGGATATTGCTGTTGATACCAGCTATGGTTTAGCGCAGATCTGTCTCTGTTTTGTTGCAGGGAATTCAAGGGAGATAATAGTGATATAGACTACAGTAAGCATGACACTATAGTGGGGTATTACTTTTGATAACAGCTGTGTCTGATCTGTCTCTGTTTCTGTGTTACAGTTAGTCCTGGTGAGATGATAGTGATGTGGAGTGCAATGAGCATGACACTATAGTGAGATATTTGTGTTAATACCAGCTATGTTTTTGCACGGATCTGTCTCTGTTTCTTTGTTGCAGGGAGTCCCAGTGAGATGATAGTGACATGGAGTACAATGAGCACAACCAATCAGTCTGTGGTAGAGTTTGGGCTGAAGGGTCGCCCCATGTTTACCCATAGGGCCTCGGGTTATCAGACAAAGTTCACCGATGGAGGAACACTTCATCGCATTCAGTACATCCATAGGGTTACCCTCACAGGACTAGAGCCTGGAAACTCATATGGTAAAATTCATTGTCATTATTTTTTTCCCATTATTTGTGTTTGTTGCTATCTTTTTTTTTACTTGAAACTAATAATTTGGCATGATTGATGGTGTGTTCTTCTATTAAATGTAGTTTATATAAAAATCCATCATTATGTGTGTTGTTTCTCAAAAAACGTCAATCAAATCAAATCATTGTGCCCTTACATGGAGATTTCAGTGTAGCCCTTCTAGCGAGTTGATTTGTTTTCCTGCGCTGGCACTTTTGGCTTGTTCCAGTGCATGGTGATTTTGATGAACAGCTTCTTCCCATGCCTGGTGATTTTGATGAACAGATTGTTCCCCTGCATGGTGATTTTGATGAACGGCTTGTTCTCATACATGGTGATTTCGATGAACAGCTTGGTCCCATGCATGGTGATTTTGATGAAGAGCTTGTTCCCCTGCATGTGATTTTGATGAAGAGCTTGTTCCTGTGCATGGTGATTTTGATGAACAGCTTGTTCTCGTGCATGGTGATTTTGATGAACAGCTTGTTCCCCTGCATGGTGATTTTGATGAAGAGCTTGTTCCCCTGCATGGTGATTTTGATGAAGAGCTTGTTCCCCTGCATGGTGATTTTGATGAAGAGCTTGTTCCCCTGCATGTGATTTTAATGAACAGCTTGTTCCCCTGCATGGTGATTTTGATGAAGAGCTTGTTCCCCAGCATGGTGATTTTGATGAACAGCTTGTTCCCCTGCATGGTGATTTTGATGAAGAGCTTGTTCCCCTGCATGGTGATTTTAATGAACAGCTTGTTCCCCTGCTTGGTGATTTTGATGAACAGCTTGTTCCCCTGCATGGTGATTTTGATGAACAGATTGTTCCCCTGCATGGTGATTTTGATGAAGAGCTTGTTCCCCTGCATGGTGATTTTGATGAAGAGCTTGTTCCCCTCCTTGGTGATTTTGATGAAGAGCTTGTTCCCCTACATGGTGATTTTGATGAAGAGCTTGTTCCCCTGCATGGTGATTTTGATGAACAGCTGGTTCCCCTGCATGGTGATTTTGATGAACAGCTGGTTCCCCTGCATGGTGATTTTGATGAACAGCTGGTTCCCCTGCATGGTGATTTTGATGAACAGCTGGTTCCCCTGCATGGTGATTTTGATGAACAGCTGGTTCCCCTGCATGGTGATTTTGATGAACAGCTGGTTCCCCTGCATGGTGATTTGGGCATGCTCTCCTACGTGATGATTTCCGTGTAGGCCTCATCCTGATTTCATTTTTCTCCTGAATCTGCTTTCAGTGTACCACGTGATGATTTCCGTGTAGGCCTCATCCTGATTTCATTTTTCCCCTGAATCTGCTTTCAGTGTACCACTGTGGGAGCCCTGAAGCAGGCTGGAGTGACATACACACCTTCACAGCTATGAAATCTGGCACAGACTGGAGCCCCAGCATTGTACTTTATGGAGACTTGGGTAATAGCAATCCTCAGTCCATTCCCAGGCTACAGGAAGATGTGGCCAAGGGCATGTATGATGCTGTCTTTCACGTGGGTATGTATGGGATATTCTTTCTGTGAGTATACATGCAAGCTGTATATTGTAGTCAGAGAACACAGCGGAATAGAAGTTGTCCCCCTTGATTCATTCCATCGGTTTGTACTTTATTGTAGCAAAGCTAAACTGATAAGTTAGGTGTAGAGTAGCCACTCAAAAATGTATACATGTCAGATACAATCTGCAAGTTAATTTTACATTCCTCCCATGTTTAAGATATTACATGTATTGAAAAACAGTCATTTGATTTTCTTCAGATATTTTTATATGTACATTGTATTTTATGTCTATTTTCAACAAATCTATGCCTGACTCTTGGTTATATTTATTAAGTGTGTATTTGGGGGTGATGATATTTGACCATAGGTGAAATGTGTTTTAAATGTCAGTCTTTTGGCATCAGGAAGTATTGGTCTGAAAAGGTCCTATACTCCATATTTGCAACTTAAATCTGCCCCTGTTTCCACTGTCCAAAGTTAACTACAGAGGATCAGATGTCTTTGCATATTTTATGGTTACATCTCAGGAATGTGAAAGTGCTCCATTTTACTGTAACGAATATGAATTCAGATTGTTGCTTTTCAAACATACATGTATGTATGAAAATTTTAATTTTGTCTCACATCTTTTTCTTTTTTCAGGTGACTTTGCTTATGATATGCTGACTGTAAGTATTATGACTGTGAACATATTTAGTTCACCTCAGCTTCACCTGTATATTTTGCGCAAACCCATCCTTGCTTTCAGTTCAGCCCTCTAATTATTAACACAAATTCTTAACTTGAATAACTTGCAATATGATGTACAAGGCGACCCCATGTCATGCCCAGCCTTATAATGCTGAGTAAAAAAAATTTACAAAAAATTGTAGCAATGAACTTTTTTGACAGAAAACATGTAATTTGAAGTTGTTACTGAAGATGTATATATGCATGTATATATGCACATAAATATAGCTTTGTTATCTAATAAAACAGTGTTTATTTTGTGTACTGCAGGACAATGCTCAGGTTGGGGATGAGTTTATGAGACAGATAGAGCCAATAGCTGGAAATCTGCCTTACATGACATGCCCAGGAAACCATGAAAATGGATAGTCAGTATATTTTTCTGTTGTTGCTTTCTAACTTTTAAACAATTGGATTTCATACAGACATGTGCTAGTAACATAATAAGAAAGCCATAATATTGCGTACGGTAGTTTTAACAAATCTTGTGGTTTTACTTTTTACAAACAGATTTAAGAGAAAGTGAAACATGAAGTAACATTAGTGTGTCACATCCCTTACTGTTACACTTCAGCATCTGGATGTGACTAACTTAATTCTGTCCAGCTTGTATTTTGTACACACACAAAAATGATCACACACCAGTATTGTAACTCCGAAAGACAAAAGACTCATTTTAACTCAATCTATTGGCACTTTATTTTTCCAATATCAGGAGAACTAAATTTCATGGTGAACATATTGATATATATGCACGTATGGAGACAAAGTAACAAAATACAGACTAGGTGTTAAATCAACATAAGATATAGATACAGGAGAATAAAACAGCAAGATAACATAGCAGCCAGACATTATCTAAACAATATTCTATGATGGCTTTGTTAAAGCCATGTGTGAAAGGTGAATGTAACATATATACAGGTATGGTGATAATGACAAAATGTAGACTAAATACTGAACCAACTGACAATGCAAATACAGGAAACTAGAACAGTATAAATTCTTTACTGGCTTTAAAGAATTACACTACTTTTGTATTAGGTTAGACTAATCAGTAGAACACAAGATTGCATAAGTCATGACGTGGAAGATTTAAGAAGGCATGGTAAATGTCAAAAACTTGTGAACATTATAAATTAAAATATTTATATATGCCTTAAGTTGCCATTGTATAACTTTTGGGAATTTCAGCAACTTTTCAAACTATAGAAACCGGTTTACAATGCCTGGTGATGAAGACGGACGTAAGATGTTTTACAGGTAATCTATTTCAGTTGTTGTTTTAGTGTAAAATTTATAGCCGTTTGTGTTTGTTTTTTTTTTGTTTTTTTTGTCTTAAAACTTCAGATAGGAAACTTTTTGAGAGTATAAATAGAGAATGCAAGTACAGCAAATAGACAGTTCTGCTTGACAGTGTATTTATAGATATGTTTGATGGATCACATATGGCTGTATAGTAATTTCTCACACATGCTCATCCACAAACTGTCTTTCTTTTTCTAATCACATGTGGCCGCCTACTCCTTGCATTGTGACTATTATATTTCCATACGACACGTTTCACAAAGGTTGTATATTATTTCATGGTTGAATGATACGCTGAACATTGCTCCTAATTTTCAGTTTCAATATCGGCCCAGTCCATGTGATATCCTTCTCCACTGAGTTCTACTTCTACATTCAATATGGCATCCACCAGATATTTGACCAGTATGTATGGCTTGAGGAAGATTTGAAGGTTAGTGGTCTTGACTTCTCCACATATACATGTATGAACATTAACTTCAGTACTCATAACCAAGTCCTTATGAATCAGCTTAATGAGTGGTTAATATACTAAGGCAGGACAATGACCCAGGAGCCTGTCATGAAGGCAGTCACTGAGTTCAAGCCCAGTTCATGTTGGCTTCCTCTTTATTTGTACGTGGGAAGGCCTGCCATCAAGCTGAGGATAGTTGTGAGTTCGCCTTGACTCAAATAGTCTAATATTTTTGACTAAATTTAAAACGCAAATAAGATAAAGAAACAAGCAAATAAAAGAAATGAATAAATAATCTTGTGCATGTATTCTGTTAAAGCTGTCTCCCTTGCTGCTCTCTTCCATCTGCTAGTTTACAAAGTAAACATTCATAATAAAAATACATTCATTATAAAGCATACATTATGCTGTGAGATCAGATATCAGGAGTTGTCAGAACACTATACAGGTGCCTACAGCTGTATGTTCTGTCCCATGACATGCACTTTGTTGCTTGTGTTATAAGAACACTACACAGGTAGCCACAGGTGTATATTCTCCATATAGTTGTTCTATTTGTACACTGTAGGAAGCAGCCAAACCTGAGAACAGAGCAGAGAGGCCATGGATCATTACCATGGCACACCGGCCAATGTACTGCTCAAACTACGACAATGATGACTGCACCAAGTCCGAGAGTATTGTGAGTTCACTCTCATTCGTACTGTGATTCTTTTTTTAGTTACCAAAACTCACGGATACCTAGTTAATGTTCTCGTGTTTTATTATCATTGGTAATTGAAAACCCATGTTTTACTGAAGTCATACATGTATAAGACTTCTGAATTGCTGATCTTTATGAGCATTATGGGATAGGCCAAGGAGGTATCCAGTAGGTGCCCTAGACACATGCATGTATTTGTATATTATGACTGTGGGGAGAGCAATATTATCTGAAATCTTCATGTCTTTGGAGACTGTTGGCTTTGCCTACCCATTACACAGTTGTAATCCAAATTAATCCTGAACCAAGCCAAGTAAATGAATTTGATCATCCAGTTGACAACCTAATAAAAGTTAGCTTTAAAGTTGTAGCCCTGTGCCTGCTCTTCCCCGACAGGGTACATTTCTGGCAAATCGATTTAGAGTGTACAAACTGGAGACCGTTAGCCTGTCATAATTCACAGGCTTGTCATGTTTTAATACATTCATCTTCTCCAGGATCAAGTGTGGCTTTACCTCACCATGGTTATCAGGTACCATGATACAGGGATTTTGCCATGAGAGGGTTGTGTTGTTCTCCCCACGCATTTTAAAAGCTGACTAGTTCATCAGTTATTATGGGCCGTGGACAAATAATTTCTTGATTCCCTCACTCTCCCTGCATGTGGGATCTTAATGGCCACCTGGGTGTCGTCAACCGTCTATTGTCACTGCCTAACATACGTGGAAGACCACCTGTCATCCACCAATATGCTATGCATATCTGTACGTCATACGTGGGAAAGTTTGTCAGTAATTTACCCAAGGTCAGTGGTTTGTGCCTGGTACTCGGGCTTCCTCTGCCATTAAAGCTGATCACCATCATATGAATGAAAAATTCTTGAGTGTGGTGGTAAGCAACAATCCAATAAATAAATACATCTCTTACAATTGAGCAAAGCCAATAAATACACATTTGTTTATTACTAGATCCGCACCGGTTTACCGATCACCCAGAGTGCAGCCCTGGAGCCGTTGTTGTACAAGTATGGTGTAGACCTGGAATTTTGGGCCCACGAGCACAGCTACGAGAGACTGTTTCCAATCTATAACAGAGTGGTGAGTCTCTATCTACAGACATCATTTCTTCTTGTCTTCCTCAAACATCAGAAAACATCAGATGTTGACAAAGTTCTGCTGGGACATTAATTTAGTGTTATAATTCATTGCCCTGTGTGAAGAAAGAGTACAGAAATTTTTTTGAAACATAAGTGCATTAATGCTATAAATTATATATATGTTTCAGGTTTAAAAAATAACAAATGTTAACAGCAGCTTTTCTAAACACAAAAACATTCATGCCAAAAGAATATGCCAACCTCTTTTTGCACTGGTGTGCTATGATGGGGTTTGTGATGACCTCAAACATGAAAACTGATTTGTGTCACTAATTTCTGCATATTTCCACATGTTGTGTTTTTGTATGTATGGGACAGATGTACAACGGTAGCTGGGACTTCCCATACACCAACCCTAGAGCACCGGTACACATCATTACCGGATCTGCTGTGAGTATACATCCAGTGTCAGTGGGGACTTCAGCATAAAAGCTCTTAACTAAAGGAATAGATAGCCAAAATGTGTACCAGCTGCTATTATGGATATGTGTGTATTGTCACTCACTTTGTTTGAATTCACCATTTCTGTGCATGTTTGGTCATTTTCATGCAAATTCCCAGTGTGACGTCATGTTACCCATTTGATGCTACTATGACATCAGAGAACTCCAGTTAACGTCTCCTGCTCAAAAGACCACGTCGTCCAAGAATGAACATTAGTGTGATTGAAGATGCACGTTACGTCACTCCAGAAAAAATGACTTGGGTCCAGGAAAAATGACGTAGGTCCAGGAAAATGATGTCACTCCAGAAATTTACATGGAAATGGCCAAAAGTTTTGTTTCTGTAAACACTCGGTATCAGTAGGATTGTTCAGTAAGATCTGAGAAAATTCATGCACGGTATATAAATGAACATATGTTGTGCTAGACAGGATACCTTTCTTCTTCCATTCATCAGTAAAAGACTCCAGGCACAAATGACTCTTTAAATCTAGCGGTATCCATTTTACAGGGCTGTTATTCAAGGCATGACCCGTTCAAGAGTAAGTTTGCCAGCTGGTCGGCCTTCCATAGCCTGGACTACGGCTACACCAGGATGAAGGTTATAAACAAGACTCATATCTACCTGGAACAAGTCTCAGATGACAAGGTATAAATAAATTAAGCTCATCCCCAAAGGCATTGTCAAGGGAGGCTACTCCTATGAAACTTTCGTGACTCATTTGGTAATTGGGACTTCAGTGGTTCAAGAGTACAATTGAGCGTGATTCGTTTGTCTACATACCTCGTATAATATAGCACGATATCTTCTGTCATGTGCTAACCTTCATGTTTTGGAGTCGTTTTTTGATTCTCTCAACACAATGTAGGACATTTGCATTAGTACTGGCCAATAGAATCACTCTTTTATACTGTTTTCTTGTTAGTTTATGCACATTTTGTTATTAAATCTTAGAGCTTTAAAAACAGCCATTTCAGTCTTTTGTGACTTTTAAGGATTAAACTGAAACAGAAATGCTTCCAAAATCAAGAACTCTGACCCAGTGACTGAAGTATTCCTGTTTCTGTCCCATTTTTGCGTTGTTTGTCAAATGTGTTCATTTGTTTTGCAGGGCGGAGCTATCATTGACAGTATGACTCTCATCAAAGATTCCCACCAAGCTTATCGCTCTTTTCCACAGGACAAATGGTTTGATGTAAAATCAAATTAATGCCTATCCTTGTGACATCATGAGATTACATTCCTAGTAGGGTACTTTATATTGAACCTGTACATTGTGCCATGCAGAATTTATCCCTACAAAATGTATATATATATATATATATATATATATATATATATATATATATATACCTGTGCAATGATATTTCTTGAATTTAACATATAACTGTGTACTGGTTTACATTATGTGAATTTAATGTAGTTGACATGAAAAGACAAGTGCTTATTTATATGAACCATGCAGAGAAAGTGTTTTTGCTCATTATTTTGTTTTAACTTCTAAAACTGTATTTACTGCTGTTTAACAAATAGGATAAAAGTACGGTGCTTGATTCTGTTTTTTAGGGGGAAGTCAACAAGGTTTTTGAATAAAATTTAATTAACTGTTACCATAATTTTTTTCTTTACATTTATAAAAGTCAATTGCAAAAGATTTTGATCTGAAAGTTATAAGATAAAATGTATGGTGATAATTATGTTTCATATTTGTATTATTTTGTTATCATGTTTGCAATTTGTATCTTACATGTGTGTTTGGCCAGAAATAAATCAAACAGCACATCACATCATCAACACAGTCTATAATTTGATTGAAACGTCATATATCTTGTTTTCCTTGAAGTTTGGAATGTTGTGATGTGAAAGTGGCCCTGGAAAATTCATATCACAATCAGTGATATCACAAAAACTTTTACATTTTGTAACATAAATGAAAAGACAACAGTAACGTCACAATGTTTTAAAAGTAAGGGGAGATAAGCAATGGACATTTTCCCTACAGTTTTAGACAGTTGTAAAGATTTATACTAGAAATATTGTATTCAGACATAGAAATCTTTCAGAATCTTATACAAGAAGAAAAGCGTGTTAAAATGTGTTACATTCACCTTTATGTTGCATTCTTTTGATTTTTAAAATGAACTGCATATTTGTATGATGTCCATTTATTTTGTGTTGTGATGATGATCCACTATGAAATGTGACTGTCAGACGGATAAAAGTACCTGATAAAGTAACCTGTTATTATGCATGTACTTGTATGTGTGGCCATAGCTTTAGAACTCCAGATAAAACTTTTATAATCTGCTGTCATAGATGTAGTTTTAATGTTATGAAATGAAAGTCCCGTTGCCATAGTGTACATGCATATGTGATTCTGTTGTACAATTCAAGTTTTGTATGAGCTGAGGTACATTCTGTAAAGTGAAAAACTGTTGACTCTCCAATGTTAAGGAATAGTATAGTATATCCTTACATGTCTGGTGTACATGTGGTAGTTTGCCACTGGAGCAATGTTGCTAAGAGTAGACAATGTGATGTTTAAGAATTCTGGCAAATAATTTGTTGCCTGCAGATCACAAGTAGAGGCTATTCAAAATACATAATTCAGATTTTTGGTGACGTTTTATTCAATGACAATAAGGGCCTGTGAAGGGCTTGGTCATTGTAGAATTGAATTACTGAAAAATGCAACAAATTAGTAAAATTTTAATGACATTTTGATGTATTAGAAATGAAGGTTATGATTTTTTTTGCTTTGTCCTCAAACAGTATGATTCCATGATTGAATACAGTTGCACTGATCAATATGTGGTTGCTGCCAGGACCTTCTCTCATATACTCAAGAGAGGAATCCAGCATGAGCTGGACTTGAATTCACATCAACCACATTGGTGAGAGCCTCTTGGGTCATTACGCTGCGCTAGCACGCCAACCAACTGAGCCACGGAGGCCCCTGTTCGTGTTGAATCCACACATTTCACTTGCTGGGTTTGCTATACTGTCAAAGAAGGATAGCATTAATTCTTACTTCTCCAAAGATCATCACATATTGTATCATTGTAATCAAGTGCTAATGTAATTCTTGATATTTAATTGATAAGCATGTGCAATGTGTGTTTACAATTTACCTGTAACAGTGCTGATTGTCTTACCTGTACATGTAGGTAGACATAAATGTACCTGTATTAAAGGTGATACATAGACCCTCCTACAGATTATAGAGGCAGGAACTTTTTATGAAATAATTGTATATTTATTTATGGTTATAATTGTTCTTATATATGCATGTATATTGTTTTGCTGGCTTATCTCTAGGAGTTCGCAGTTGAAAGCTTTAAGTATTGCAATAGTAATCAAGCATAGATTACATACTGATGTGTTATTTGTAGAAATGTTTTTTAGAGAGTTGCCTTGACTAATAAACCTACATTGTTTCTAATTTTTTACGCTTTACCATTCTACTCTATTTGTGTATGACATTTCACAATTTTAAAATCTTGTGGTAAGAAAGTGCTTTGTTAGTGCAAAACTTATGAGAAAATTGTTACCCGAGACTTTTAAAAGGAATCATTATGGATGATAATAAAATACAGTGCAATGTACATCACTGGAAGCCTTTTGGACTGAGTGGTGTATAATCTGTACCTACGGAACCGATATTAACGACTTGTTTGTAAACAGGTAATTCTGAAATGTGTGTCAGTTATAGATCCACAAATACCATTTGTGATGAACTGTTAGGCTTCTCTGCATTGACTCTGGGCATAAATAAACATCTTTGGTCTGGTCTGTGAGGCAGTGGTTAACAATCAACTCCACATACAGTAAAGTCAGGTTTGACATAACACAAAGTTGATTTTTTTTTATAACATCTAAATTGAAGCAATAAAGATATTAAACAAGAGATTATGGGGGAAGTCCTTGAAAGAAAGAAGCAGTCCATGGTGTTTAAAGGTTCCATAATTTATTTATTTATTTGATTGTAGTCCAATGCCATACTGCATGGTTTTTCACTAACAATGGAGGTCAATTTTATAGAGGTTGAGTGCCCAGGCAAGCTATAATTTTTGGATTGTAATTCAAAGATGACCAAACTGACGACATATAAAATCCTCCAAAAGCTGCTTCTCACAGGTACATGCACACATTGTACAATAGATTTGTCTCCATCACCTTCTGTTTCCCAACAGTTATACATATAGGCCTACCTTCCTTCTACATACACAGTTAGGTTTTCATATTTTTTTTTTCTTATCAGAAAATCGAGCATGTCAGGTGTACAATTCTAGGGCTATAGCTTACGGATCGACTGTTAAGCCCGGCCGTACATGTGGTTCAACTGATCTGACGATGTAATAACACACCAAGCAGTACATTACCAGCTTGGTACGTTAGTAACATTGTTAAATCTTGTGTCAGCTTCACTCATGGAGCTAATTATCGCCAGTAAGCCTAGCGCTAGAATTTCGCTAATTTCTCAGTACACCCCAGGTGCATCCAAGTTGAGTATCGATAACCTTGTAGTCCTTGCGTCTAAAGCTTTATCTGAAGTGTTCCAAAGATCGAAATAGATTATTGTTTCTTTTGTTGCTATATTTACTCGTTCCCGATGTAGAATGGACCTAAAACGCTTTCACTTATACTGTTTAAGTGATCTTTCACACAACGACTGCAACTGTCAGTTAAAATGTCACATGACGCTCACGTGAACCGACCCGGTCACGTGTCAATACAATAACACAGTATCAAGGAAGCGGGAGTAGCCGCAGCAAACAGAAGCACTTTCTGAGTTGTTAGTTGCTGTTCAGTTGATAACACAGTCACCAGGTCTGTTTCCAAATCACCATGGCAGCTTTCCTGGTGTGCATGACTCTCATGACGCTCTCTGTAGTGACAGCGCAGTACTTTGGCCAACCGGAGCAGGTCCATCTGTCATTCGGAGGTTAGTAAAGTTTACCCAACGAAACAACAACAACAACATATGCCATACAATTAGAGGTTTTAATATGGACGTTTTCTATTACCATATCAGCCCGAGACTGACTGAGGCGTATTGACATCAAATGACAGCTTGACAGCAATAATGTTATTATAATGTGAGTCAGTTAAATTAATTGGAGTATTGAAATATACATGTATTTTTGCATGAAAACTGCCATTCAGATACAGCACATACATGTACATGTAGCTCTACCCTTTATAGTTATTGGTTTACATGTAAAATTTTGCTACACTGAAAAGGCAAACATAATTTACACAGAAGTTTAACAGCACCAAGAGTCGAATGAACCATAACTTCAGCCTATACTTTACAACACTTTCCCAGAAACATTGATCACATGTTGCTGAGTCATGACCTCAGTGTTCGGGCACGCATAACAGTGCCATGCCATGAGCTGATGGTAATACTGAAATGCACAGTTTCAAGAGACAGAACTTCAGCATAGCTTCTGAGGATTTCCATGAAAAACACTGGATACTGGTAATGCAGATTACAAGCCTGAAAGATACATATATAGGTGAAAAGTATGTTTGATGACGGGGTTGAAGGTTGGCTATAATTCATCTCCCATTGTCAGGGAAAGGGTATAATGACAGCAGGGGTGGGTGGAGTATTGTGGTTGGTCATGTCCAGGGGTGAATAGTCAGTTTGGGGGGGGGGGGGGGGATGTGATTCTCATCAGTCTCATCAGTCTTAGGTATAAGCCAACTAAATAGCATGGAGCTAAATGAGTTAAGAACTGATTTTTACTGATTCCTGCAGTTTAAAATATGACAGGACACAGAAACTGTCATATATATTTTATCCCAGCCAACACTCTCTTAAAGAAGCATTGACTGGGATAAAATTTTGCGGCCCATTGACCTGCCCGAAGTTTCAATTCCAAGCATAGGGGGCATTGGTTCAAGTTACTCAATTCAAAAGTTTAAATGGCTGGATTACTGTTGAAGGATGGTTTACGGATGCTGGCTTTGACATATTTACATTGCAGGCATTTTAGGGAATTCGTGGATACCACAAATAAAGTAGGGTTCCAGCTGTTGTTTTTAGTCAATTGTCCTGATGGATTAGGTTAATCTGAAGCTGGGCATTAGGTCAGTATGTCCAGCTTAGCTTTGGGCTGTTCATACTTATACATGTATGTTTTAGCACTGCTACATGTATTCTCACATGTTCCACTGTGTATTAAAAAAATAAAATTAGAGACGAATGAGCCTTAATTCACCCTAGTTTATATTAGTGACATCTGTACAACCTATACGACAGAGTGACTGCTGTTGCACATAGAACCTACATAAGCTGACCATTTGGAGCAAATGTTCCGCTCTCTACGCTTACTTTACACCACTGCCACCACGAGACAGACTTGACCTTTGGAGCCTGTGCGACCCACATAGGCTTGTTCAAGCTTAGCCTAACCACTTGTGATCGCACGGAAATTTTTAATCAGTATTCATCAAAATATTAGTTTAGGTGTTGCTTACAATTATGGTGCAAATATTTTAGATAAAGAGGATGCATGTGAATGAGGTATTGTTAGAAACAAAGGTTGAGACAGAGTTTTTTGCGTTTTCTGACAACATTTCCTGCCTCATCACCATGATCCTAGTGACTTCAGTGTTGTTCAGGATTTCTTTACAAAATTTACTGGTGGTGGCAGTGATGTAAGGGGAAGGTAAAGAGCGAATCATGCGAAGGAGTATGTAAACTGTCCTGTCAAAACAGACATTTTCTGTCTCTGTTTTTTATTTTTATTTAACTTTACAAACAAAGTTAGAAAGCCTTTCACACAGAACCTAATTTGAAAAATAAAATCCCAACATTAAAAAACTGTTCATAAGTATGGCTTGAGATCAGTACAGAGCTGTGTTTAAAAATGCTGGTTACTGTATTTCACCAAAAGTTTAGCATTTTTGAAGTGACACATTTTGTTTGATTCTGGTTTACTCATCCATCTTATAGGTCCATTTAAGAGTGTTTTGTGCAACTTAAGTAATTCTTTATCAGAAAATTCCAAGTATTGATACCAAAAGTATTATTTTAATGCCTTGGGTGCATCCAGAAGTGCATTGTTGCATACCAAACTTCAGGTGAAATACAGTAGTGGAAAAGATTTTAAAGATTATCCTTCTAACGCTTGAAAAAAGCCACCCCAGAGTTAAGAGTTAAGATAGCAGACTTTTTCTTCCCTACGTGTGTACTTCCCAACGCTCCTCAGGAATATATACATTTTACCTGCACTATCATAATATACATGTATATGTATGCAGTCTGTTTTATAACAAAGCTCACCATGCATGACTGCGTAACTAAGGCTCACACTACAATCATTCACATGGGATTGAAATGGCTTTGTCTGGGGGAATTACCTACACAGAGGTCATTTGTATCCCAATATGTATACCCTAAATGATCTAAAATGTTGTCCATGACCACTCTGATTCTTTTAATATTTGTGATGGATATCAGAATTGTTGAAAGTAGAATATTACATGTCTTAACCAGTCTTTTGGAAAAGTAAGATATGAGTATGTTGTTTATTAGGTGGTCTTATTGTGTGAGAAAAGAAACTCAGTATTTCTGCTAGAATTACATATATATTGGCTAAAATGAGGCGACCAGTTGTCCCAAATTTTCGAAATAATAGGGTAAGTTGCTCATTTTTCCAGATTCTGGGAGTTTTTAGAAAGGTAGTTTGATCTGTGTTTGGAAGACCGGAAGATATCGGACTTGAAAAATGTAAATTTTAACTCCAAAAGTAATATTTCATGACACTTAGTTCTCCCAGAAATGCTCTTTTTTGGTCGAATTTTGGGGTCATTTAGGGTAAATATCTAACCTGAAACAGATAGATCATGGTGGAGAATTATAATACTGTTAGCTGGCTTTGTGGATGTGTGTCACCTGAGTTCTATCATTATTAAGAAAGGCGTGTGTGCTGATGAAAGCTGTCTATATTGGCCAATTGACAGTCCGCAGACCTTTATGTATGACTTACACTATAGGGTTCAAATGAAGGTTTTCAACACTCCACATTGGTTTACAATATGGGCCTATCATCTTTAACTAGAAGACCTTAATATAGCGTACACTTCATCTCAGATGTTAATTGTTCTATATTGGGAAACAGCAGGCAGGTTAAGCCATAGGCCTACGTGGTATTCTGCAATTGAAAAATATGAAGATTCAGAGGAAAACGAAAATTACCATTCGATCATCCTCAGATATTGAAACGTTAATTCTTCTGATGGTAACGTTTGCTCTAAATTTATCCAAATTTCTTTTTGTGCATACAGGAGTTTTAATATTTTTTATATTTCTTTTCATGATCATGAATTAAATCAGAACTGTAAAGACAATCCCTCTGGTGTTTTCTGACTGCAGTTGTCAGTTAAGCAGGAAAGTTGTACTTTTTTTGATTTTCGTATGTTTCTTTTTCAAGCGATCTGAAATTCGCCATGTGTGGGTGATACTGGATAAAAGTTGTGGGTAGCAATTTCCAAGCAATTCCAGACTTTCAGAGCAGTTACTTTGCTCCGTTGTTTTGTTTACCATTCAGCAAGAGGTGTCAGGAATTTATACTAAGTTAAAAAATAAAAGCACATTTTCACATTGATAACATATACTTTAGGCTAAATATCTAATTCCATTGGAGTGGAACTTTAAAAGACTGAGCTTAAAATATGTTGAAATAAGCAGCATACTGATTAGTTCACACTAGTGGGATATTGCTGTTGATACCAGCTATGGTTTAGCGCAGATCTGTCTCTGTTTTGTTGCAGGGAATTCAAGGGAGATAATAGTGATATGGACTACAGTAAGCATGACACTATAGTGGGGTATTACTTTTGATAACAGCTGTGTCTGATCTGTCTCTGTTTCTTTGTTACAGTTAGTCCTGGTGAGATGATAGTGATGTGGAGTGCAATGAGCATGACACTATAGTGAGATATTTGTGTTAATACCAGCTATGTTTTTGCACGGATCTGTCTCTGTTTCTTTGTTGCAGGGAGTCCCAGTGAGATGATAGTGACATGGAGTACAATGAGCACAACCAATCAGTCTGTGGTAGAGTTTGGGCTGAAGGGTCGCCCCATGTTTACCCATAGGGCCTCGGGTTATCAGACAAAGTTCACCGATGGAGGAACACTTCATCGCATTCAGTACATCCATAGGGTTACCCTCACAGGACTAGAGCCTGGAAACTCATATGGTAAAATTCATTGTCATTATTTTTTTCCCATTATTTGTGTTTGTTGCTATCTTTTTTTTTACTTGAAACTAATAATTTGGCATGATTGATGGTGTGTTCTTCTATTAAATGTAGTTTATATAAAAATCCATCATTATGTGTGTTGTTTCTCAAAAAACGTCAATCAAATCAAATCATTGTGCCCTTACATGGAGATTTCAGTGTAGCCCTTCTAGCGAGTTGATTTGTTTTCCTGCGCTGGCACTTTTGGCTTGTTCCAGTGCATGGTGATTTTGATGAACAGCTTCTTCCCATGCCTGGTGATTTTGATGAACAGCTTCTTCCCATGCCTGGTGATTTTGATGAACGGCTTGTTCTCATGCATGGTGATTTTGATGAACAGCTTGGTCCCATGCATGGTGATTTTGATGAAGGGCTTGTTCTTGTGCATGGTGATTTTGATGAAGAGCTTGTTCCTGTGCATGGTGATTTTGATGAACAGCTTGTTCTCGTGCATGGTGATTTTGATGAACAGCTTGTTCCCCTGCATGGTGATTTTGATGAAGAGCTTGTTCCCCTGCATGGTGATTTTGATGAAGAGCTTGTTCCCCTGCATGGTGATTTTGATGAAGAGCTTGTTCCCCTGCATGGTGATTTTAATGAACAGCTTGTTCCCCTGCATGGTGATTTTGATGAAGAGCTTGTTCCCCAGCATGGTGATTTTGATGAACAGCTTGTTCCCCTGCATGGTGATTTTGATGAAGAGCTTGTTCCCCTGCATGGTGATTTTGATGAACAGCTTGTTCCCCTGCTTGGTGATTTTGATGAAGAGCTTGTTCCCCTGCATGGTGATTTTGATGAACAGATTGTTCCCCTGCATGGTGATTTTGATGAAGAGCTTGTTCCCCTGCATGGTGATTTTGATGAACAGCTTGTTCCCCTCCTTGGTGATTTTGATGAAGAGCTTGTTCCCCTACATGGTGATTTTGATGAACAGCTTGTTCCCCTGCATGGTGATTTTGATGAACAGCTGGTTCCCCTGCATGGTGATTTTGATGAACAGCTGGTTCCCCTGCATGGTGATTTTGATGAACAGCTTGTTCCCCTGCATGGTGATTTTGATGAACAGCTGGTTCCCCTGCATGGTGATTTTGATGAACAGCTGGTTCCCCTGCATGGTGATTTGGGCATGCTCTCCTACGTGATGATTTCCGTGTAGGCCTCATCCTGATTTCATTTTTCTCCTGAATCTGCTTTCAGTGTACCATGTGATGATTTCCGTGTAGGCCTCATCCTGATTTCATTTTTCCCCTGAATCTGCTTTCAGTGTACCACTGTGGGAGCCCTGAAGCAGGCTGGAGTGACATACACACCTTCACAGCTATGAAATCTGGCACAGACTGGAGCCCCAGCATTGTACTTTATGGAGACTTGGGTAATAGCAATCCTCAGTCCATTCCCAGGCTACAGGAAGATGTGGCCAAGGGCATGTATGATGCTGTCTTTCACGTGGGTATGTATGGGATATTCTTTCTGTGAGTATACATGCAAGCTGTATATTGTAGTCAGAGAACACAGCGGAATAGAAGTTGTCCCCCTTGATTCATTCCATCGGTTTGTACTTTATTGTAGCAAAGCTAAACTGATAAGTTAGGTGTAGAGTAGCCACTCAAAAATGTATACATGTCAGATACAATCTGCAAGTTAATTTTACATTCCTCCCATGTTTAAAATATTACATGTATTGAAAAACAGTCATTTGATTTTCTTTAGATATTTTTATATGTACATTGTATTTTATGTCTATTTTCAACAAATCTATGCCTGACTCTTGGTTATATTTATTAAGTGTGTATTTGGGGGTGATGATATTTGACCATAGGTGAAATGTGTTTTAAATGTCAGTCTTTTGGCATCAGGAAGTATTGGTCTGAAAAGGTCCTATACTCCATATTTGCAACTTAAATCTGCCCCTGTTTCCACAGTCCAAAGTTAACTACAGAGGATCAGATGTCTTTGCATATTTTATGGTTACATCTCAGGAATGTGAAAGTGCTCCATTTTACTGTAACGAATATGAATTCAGATTGTTGCTTTTCAAACATACATGTATGTATGAAAATTTTAATTTTGTCTCACATCTTTTTCTTTTTTCAGGTGACTTTGCTTATGATATGCTGACTGTAAGTATTATGACTGTGAACATATTTAGTTCACCTCAGCTTCACCTGTATATTTTGCGCAAACCCATCCTTGCTTTCAGTTCAGCCCTCTAATTATTAACACAAATTCTTAACTTGAATAACTTGCAATATGATGTACAAGGCGACCCCATGTCATGCCCAGCCTTATAATGCTGAGTAAAAAAAATTTACAAAAAATTGTAGCAATGAACTTTTTTGACAGAAAACATGTAATTTGAAGTTGTTACTGAAGATGTATATATGCATGTATATATGCACATAAATATAGCTTTGTTATCTAATAAAACAGTGTTTATTTTGTGTACTGCAGGACAATGCTCAGGTTGGGGATGAGTTTATGAGACAGATAGAGCCAATAGCTGGAAATCTGCCTTACATGACATGCCCAGGAAACCATGAAAATGGATAGTCAGTATATTTTTCTGTTGTTGCTTTCTAACTTTTAAACAATTGGATTTCATACAGACATGTGCTAGTAACATAATAAGAAAGCCATAATATTGCGTACGGTAGTTTTAACAAATCTTGTGGTTTTACTTTTTACAAACAGATTTAAGAGAAAGTGAAACATGAAGTAACATTAGTGTGTCACATCCCTTACTGTTACTCTTCAGCTTCTGGATGTGACTAACTTAATTCTGTCCAGCTTGTATTTTGTACACACACAAAAATGATCACACACCTGTAATGTAACTCCGAAAAGCAAAAGACTCATTTTGACTCAATCTATTGGCACTTTATTTTTCCAGTATCAGGGGAACTAAATTTCATGGTGAACATATTGATATATATGCATGTATGGAGACAAAGTCACAAAATACAGACTAGGTGTTAAATCAACAAAAGATATAGATACAGGAGAATAAAACAGCAATATAACATAGCAGCCAGACATTATCTAAACAATATTCTATGATGGCTTTGTTAAAGCCATGTGTGAAAGGTGAATGTAACATATATACAGGTATGGTGATAATGACAAAATGTAGACTAAATACTGAACCAACTTATAATGCAAATACAGGAAACTAGAACAGTATAAATTCTTTACTGGCTTTAAAGAATTACACTACTTTTGTATTAGGTTAGACTAATCAGTAGAACACAGTCATGATGTGGAAGATTTAAGAAGGCATGGTAAATGTCAAAATTTTGTGAACATTATAAATTAAAATATTTATATATGCCTTAAGTTGCCATTGTATAACTTTTGGGAATTTCAGCAACTTTTCAAACTATAGAAACCGGTTTACGATGCCTGGCGATGAAGACGGACGTAAGATGTTTTACAGGTAATCTATTTCAGTTGTTGTTTTAGTCTAAAATTTATAGCCCTTTGTGTTTGTTTTTTTTGTCTTAAAACTTCAGATAGGAAACTTTTTGAGAGTATAAATAGAGAATGCAAGTACAGCAAATAGACAGTTCTGCTTGACAGTGTATTTATAGATATGTTTGATGGATCACATATGGCTGTATAGTAATTTCTCACACATGCTCATCCACAAACTGTCTTTCTTTTTCTAATCACATGTGGCCGCCTACTCCTTGCATTGTGACTATTATATTTCCATACGACACGTTTCACAAAGGTTGTATATTATTTCATGGTTGAATGATACGCTGAACATTGCTCCTAATTTTCAGTTTCAATATCGGCCCAGTCCATGTGATATCCTTCTCCACTGAGTTCTACTTCTATGTTCAATATGGTATCCACCAGATATTTGACCAGTATGTATGGCTTGAGGAAGATTTGAAGGTTAGTGGTCTTGACTTCTCCACATATACATGTATGAACATTCACTTCAGTACTCATAACCAAGTCCTTGTGAATCAGCTTACATGGCTGAGGGGGGCCTCCGTGGCTCAGTTGGCTTGCACTCTAGCACAGCGTAATGACCTAGAAGCCTCTCACCGATGCGGTCGCTATGAGTTCAAGTCCAGTTCATGCTGGCTTCCTCTCCGGTCACACGTGGGAAGGCCTGCTAGCAACCTGCAGATGGTCGTGGGTTTCCCCGGGGTTCTGCCCGGTTTCTTCCCACCATAATGCTGGTTGCCTTCGTTTAAGTGAAATATTCTTGAGTACGGTGTAAAACACCAATCAGTTAAATAAAATAAATACATGGCTGACTGGTTAGTATACTAGGGCAGGACAATGACCCAGGAACCTATCACGAAGGCGATCAATGTGAGTTCAAGCCCAGTTCACGTTGGCTTCCTCTTCATTTGTACCTGGGAAGGTCTGCCAGCAAGCTGAGAACAGTTGTGAGTTTGCCTGAACTCAAATAGTCAACAATAAATAAAATAAATAAACAAGCAAATAAAATAAATAAATAAATAATCTTGTCCATGTATTCTGTTAAAGCTAACTCCCTTTTCGCTCTCTTCCGTCTGCTTGTTTAGAAAGTAAACATTCGTAATAAAAATACATTAATAATAAAACATACAGCTTATGATGTTAGATTGGAGTTGTTAGCCCGAGACAACCTTGCATTTAGTAGACATCTTTTGTCAAGATCTGATATTTCCTTATTTTCTGCCCCATGACATGCACTGTCTGTATAATATTGGTTGTGGTATAAGAACACTATACAGGTACCCACAGCTGTATATTCTGTGCCATGACATGCACTATCCGTATAATATTGCTTCTGGTATAAGAACACTATACAGGAACCAGCAGCTGTATATTCTGTCCCATGACATGCACTGTCCGTATAATATTGCTGGTGGTATACGAACACTATACAGGTAGGCTACCTACAGCTGTATATTCTGTCCCATGACATGCACTATCCGTATAATATAGCTTCTGGTATAAGAACACTATACAGGAACCAGCAGCTGTATATTCTGTCCCATGACATGCACTGTTACTGTAATATTACTTGTGGTATAAGAACACTATACAGGTGCCTACAGCTGTATTTTCTGTCCCATGACATGCACTGTCTGTATAATATTGCTTGTGGTATACGAACACTATACAGTTACCTACAGCTGTATATTCTGTCCCATGACATGCACTATCTTCTAGCTTCTGGTATAAGAACACTATACTGGAACCAGCAGCTGTGTATTCTGTCCCATGACATGCACTGTCCGTATAATATTGCTTGTGGTATACGAACACTATACAGGTACCTACAGCTGTATATTCTGTCCCATGACATGCACTATCTCTATAATATTGTTTGTGGTATAAGAACACTATACAGGTGCTTCCAGCTGTATTTTCTGTCCCATGACATGCATTATCGGTATAATAATTCTTGTGGTATACAAACACTATACAGCAACCAGCAGCTGTATATTCTGTCCCATGACATGCACTATCCGTATAATATAGCTTCTGGTATAAGAACACTATACAGGTACCTACAGCTGTATTTTCTGTCCTATGACATGCACTATCCGTATAATATAGCTTCTGGTATAAGAACACTGTACAGGAACCAGCAGCTGTATATTCTGTCCCATGACATGCACTGTCCGTATAATATAGCTTCTGGTATAAGAACACTATACAGGTACCTACAGCTGTATATTCTGTCCCATGACATGCACTGTCCGTATAATATTGCTTGTGGTATACGAACACTATACAGGTAGGCTACCTACAGCTGTATTTTCTGTCCCATGACATGCACTATCCGTATAATATAGCTTCTGGTATAAGAACACTATACAGGTACCTACAGCTGTATTTTCTGTCCTATGACATGCACTGTCCATATAATATAGCTTCTGGTATAAGAACACTATACAGGTGCCTCCAGCTGTATTTTCTGTCCCATGACATGCATTATCGGTATAATATTGCTTGTGGTATACGAACACTATACTGCAACCAGTAGCTGTATATTCTGCCCCATGACATGCACTATACAGGTGCCTACAGCTGTATTTTCTTTCCCATGACATGCACTATCTATATAATATAGCTTCTGGTATAAGAACACTATACAGGTACCTACAGTTGTATATTCTGTCCCATGACATACGGTATCTGTATAGTATTTATTTATTTATTTATTTATTTATTTGATTGGTGTTTTACGCCGTACTCAAAAATATTTCACTAAATGACACACGCCAGTATTTTCGTGGGTTGGAAACCAGACAGAGCTCGGGGGAAACCTACAACCATCCGCAGGTTGTTGAAAGACCCGTATAGTATTGCTTGTGTTATAAGAACACTATACAGGTGCCTACAGCTGTATGTTCTGTCCCATGACATGCACTTTATTGCTTGTGTTATAAGAACACTACACAGGTAGCCACAGGTGTATATTCTCCATATAGTTGTTCTATTTGTACACTGTAGGAAGCAGCCAAACCTGAGAACAGAGCAGAGAGGCCATGGATCATTACCATGGCACACCGGCCAATGTACTGCTCAAACTACGACAATGATGACTGCACCAAGTCCGAGAGTATTGTGAGTTCACTCTCATTCGTACTGTGATTCTTTTTTTGGTTACCAAAACTCACGGATACCTAGTTAATGTTCTCGTGTTTTATTATCATTGGTTATTGAAAACCTATGTTTTACTGAAGTCATACATGTATAAGACTTTTGAATTGCTGATCTTTATGAGCATTATGGGATAGGCCAAGGAGGTATCCAACAGGTGCCCTAGATACATGCATATATGTACATGTATTATGACTGTGGTGGGAGCAATATTTTCTGAAATCTTCACATGGAATTCCCTCACATGGCTGACCTACCCATTACACAGTTGTAATCCTAGTTAATCCTGAACCAAACCAAGTGAACGAATTTGAACATCCAGTGGACAGCCAAATAAAAGTTAGCTTTAAAGTTGAACCCCTTTAATGGCCTTCTGCTTACCTGTGCCTGCTCTTCCCCGACAGGGTACATTACTGGCAAAGTGGTTTATAGTGCACAAACTGGAGACCGTTAGGCTGTCATAATTCACAGGCTTGTCATGTTTTAATACATTCATCTTCTCCAGGATCAAGTGTGGCTTTACCTCACCATGGTTATCAGGTACCATGATACAGGGATTTTCCTGTGAGAGCGTTGTGTTGTTCTCCCCACGCATATTAAAAGCTGACTAGTTCATCAGTTATTATGGACCGTGGACACGTAATTTCTTGATTCCCTCACTCTCTCTGCATGTGGGATCTTAATGGCTACCTGGGTGTCGTCAACCATCTATTGTCACTGCCTAACATACGTTGCAGACCATCTGTCATCCACCAATATGGTATGCATATCTGTACGTCATATGTGGGAAAGTTTGTCAGTAATTTACCCAAGGTCAGTGGTTTGCGCCTGGTACTCGGGCTTCCTCTGCCATTAAAGCTGATCACCATCATATGAATGAAAAATTCTTGAGTGTGGTGGTAAGCAACAATCCAATAAATAAATACATCTCTTACAATTGAGCAAAGCCAATAAATACACATTTGTTTATTACTAGATCCGCACCGGTTTACCGATCGTCCACAGTGCAGCCCTGGAGCCGTTGTTCTACAAGTATGGCGTAGACCTGGAATTTTGGGCTCACGAACACAGCTACGAGAGACTGTTTCCAATCTATAACAGAGTGGTGAGTCTCTACCTACAGACATCAGTTCTTCTTGTTTTCCTCAAGCATCAGAAAACAAATTCATTATCTGTGATGAAAAGATGTTGACAAAGTTCTGCTGGAATATTAAATTTAGTGTTATAATTCACTGTCCTATGTGAAGCAAGAGTACAGAAATTTTTTTTGAAACATAAGTGCATTAATGTTATGAATTATATATATATTTCAGGTTTAAAAAATAACAAAATGTTAACAGCAGCTTCTCTAAACACAAAACTTTCATGGCAAAAGAATATGCAGACTTCTTTTTGCGTGGTGTGAACATGTGTGCTGTGATGGTGTTTGTGAGGACCTCAAACATGAAAACTGATTTGTGTCACTGGTTTCTGCATGTTTCCACATATTGTGTTTTTGTATGTATTGGACAGATGTACAACGGTAGCTGGGACTTCCCATACACCAACCCTAGAGCACCGGTACACATCATTACCGGATCTGCTGTGAGTATACATCCAGTGTCAGTGGGGGCTTCAGCATAAAAGCTCTTAACTAAAGGAGTAGATAGCCAAAATGTGTACCAGCTACTATTATGGATATGTGTGTATTGTCACTCATTTTGTTTGAATTGACCACTTGAGGAAATGTATTACCTTTGAACTGTAATATGTGTACATGTATATGCACTTTTTGTTCAGCACAAGTATTTCGCTCTTGACATGCTTGATGGTGAAATAAATTGCTGAAATATGAAATGCGTACTATTCATGTATTGCGCCCATCAGTAGTATTAACATACATTTATATGTGTTCATCTAAACAAAAAAAAACATCTGTTCATGTGACATTGGCAGTGTACTTCTACAAAGCTTATACTCGGAGAATATATGTATCCCTTAATTTGCATGAATATTAAACCAGCTGTATTATACAGGTACATTTACATGTGATCTTGAAAAAGTGATCAACAGACTATAGGTAACAAAGAAAAACAGTACTGTTATGCTGAGGTGATGACAAGGAGATGTTTTTACATTACATCAGCCAACAATATATCTCACATTCAGATTCTTAATGGGCCAGTCCAGTGCACACACATTTCAGGCTAAATGTGACAGGGGTACGTAGTTTTCACAAACAGTTATCGTGTGAAGATATGCTAAGCTTATTGGGCAATTCAAAGGCCAAGCAGTACAATTCAGTGCAAAAAGAAACCAAATGTTTGGTCATTTCCATGCAAATTCCCAGTGCGACGTCAATTTACCCCATTTGACCACGTCATGCGGGAATGAGCTTTATTGTGATTGAAGACGCTGTATATTACATCACTCCAGGAAAATGGCCTCATTTTAGGAATTTATACGGAATTGCCAAATATTTTGTTTCTGTACGCACTCGGTATCAGAAGGATTGTTTGAAGATCTGAGAAAATTCACGCACAGTATATAAATGAATGTATGTTGTGCTGGACAGGATACCTTTCTTCTTCCATTCATCAGTAGAAGAATCTTGGCACAAATGACTCTTTAAATCTAGCAGTATCCATTTTACAGGGCTGTCAGGAAAGGCACGACCCATTCAAGAGTAAGTTTGCCAGCTGGTCGGCCTTCCATAGCCTGGACTACGGCTACACCAGGATGAAGGTTCTAAACAAGACTCATATCTACCTGGAACAAGTCTCAGATGACAAGGTATGGATAAATTAAGCTTATTCCCAAAGGCATCGTCAAGGGAGGCTTTTGTGATCCATTTAGTAATTGGGACTTCAGTGGTTCAAGAGTACAATTGAGTGTGGTTCATTTGTCTACATACCTGGTATAATATAGCATGATATGTTCTGTCATGTGCTAACTCTATTATTTTAGAGTCGTCTTTTGTCTCTCTCAGCAAATGTAAGACATTTGCGTTAGTATCGACCAGTAGAATATTAATCACCCTTTTATACTGTTTTGTTGTTAGTTTATGCGCATTTTGTTATTAAGTCTTGTAGCTTTAAAAACCACCATTTCAGTCATTTGTGATTTTTATGCATTGAACAGAAACAGAATGACTTTAACAATTAAGAACTCTGACCCAGTGACTGAATTATTCCTGTTTCTGTCCCATTTTTGTGCTGTTTGCCAAATGTGTTCATTTGTTTTTGCAGGGCGGAGCTATCATTGACAGTATGACTCTCATCAAAGATTCCCACCAAGCTTATCGCTCTTTTCCACAGGACAAATGGTTTGATATAAAATCAAATTAATGACTTTATTGTGAGGTCATGAGATTACATTCCTAGTAGGGTACTTTATATTGAACCTGTACATTGTGCCATGCAGAATTTTTCCCCTACAAAATGTATATATATATATATATATATACCTGTGCAATGATATTTCTTGAATTTAACTTGTACTGATTTGCATTATGTGAATTTAATGCAGTTGACATGAAAACTGAAGAAATTCCTATTAATATGAACCATGTAGTGATAGTTTTTTTGCTCATTATTTTGTTTTAAGTTATAAAACTTTATTTACTATTGTTTACAAATAGGATGAAAGTACGGTGCTTGATTCTGTTTTTTAGGGGGAAGTCATTGAGGATTTTGAATAACATTTAATTAATTGTTACCATATTTTTTTTTCTTTACATTTGTAAAAATCAATTGCAAAGGATTTTGATCTGAAAGTTATAAGGTAAAATGTATGGTGATAATAATGTTTCATATTTCTATTATTTTGTTATCATGTTTGCAATTTGTATCTTACATGTGTGTTTGGCCAGAAATAAATCAAACAGCACATCACATCATAAACACAGTCTATAATTTGATTGAAACGTCATATATCTTCTTTCCCTTGAGGTTTGGAATGTTGTGATGTAAAAGTGGCCCTGAATAATTCATATCACAATCAGTGATATGACAAAAACTGTTACATTTTGTAACATAAATGAAAAGACAACAGTAACGTCACAATGTTTTAAAAGTAAGGGGAGATAAGCAATGGACATTTTCCCTACAATTTTCGACAGTTGTAAAGATTTATACTAGAAATATTGTATTCAGACATAGACATCTTTCACAGTCTTATACAAGAAAAGCGTGTTAAAATGTGTTACATTCACCTTTATGTTGCATTTCTTTTGATTTTTAAATGAACTGCATATTTGTATGATGTCCATTTATTTTGTGTTGTGATGATGATCACTATAAAATGTGACTTTGTGAGACAATTAAAAGTCTGATAAAGTAACCTGTATATTATGCATGTACTTGTATGTGTGGCCATAGCTTTATAACTCCAGATAAAACTTTTATAATCTGCTGTCATATATATAGTTATAATGTTTTGAAATGAAAGTCCCGTTGCTATCGTGTACATGCATGTCTGTGATTCTGTTGTACAGTTCAATTTTTTTGTGTGAGCCGAGATGCATTCCGTCAAGTGATAAGCTATTGACTCTTCAAGGTTAAGCATCAGTATACTATATCCTTACATGTCTGGTGTACATGAATAGAGAGAAGTATGCCACAGCATGATTTGTTAGTTCACCACTGGAGTAGTGTTGCTAACAGCAGAGGATGTGATATTTAAGAATTCTGGTAAATAATTTGTCGCCTGCAGATCACGAGTAGAGGCCATTCACAAAACATAATTCAGATTTTTGGTGACTGTTTTATTCAATAATGAAAAGGGCCTGTGAAAAGCTTGGTCATTGTGGAAATGAATTACTGAAAAATGCAACAAATTAGTGAAATTTTAATGACATTTTGATGTATTGGAAATAAAGGTTTGATTTTTTTGTTTTGTCCTCAAACAATAGACATGTCTGCTTTTCCGGCATATATCTAAAGCGTTTCACTGCAAAAACTTTGTTTCTTAAATTTAAGAATGCTGTTTACGAAAAAAGGCTGCTTCTGTGAATGGGTACAGTTGCACTGATCTATATGTGCAGTGGTATACATAGATGAGGAATGTTGCTTCACTGTATTCATGTACTTCAGAGTATAGTGATAAATTTGCACTGATATATTAGTGTGTGATCTGTTATTAATCAAATTTATACATTTTTGAAGTACTTATTTCAAGAACTTACCAATAAAACACCAGTAAGATGCACCTCAACTTGTCTTATACAAATATATCAATCGAGAACTAATATTGGGCACATTCTCTACTTTGTATTTTGTTCATCGGAAGAACTCAGCATACAACTCGGCCATACAGTCTATGATTCGTCGAAACAGACATTCGTATACCAGCCTTCAATCAAAAAAGAACTAAGAAAGTATATAAAGTTGTAAATTCAGACAGAATAATGCAAAGAGAAGCAGTCAGTAGTTTTCAATGATGTTGGAAAGGCACAAGGTATATTTTACAACCATGAGAGAAATCAATATTCAAATCTTGTACCATTCTAGTACATAAGTTCTTGATAATAAAATACATGTATGTAGATGACCTGTCTACAGGAATAAACCAGATTGTCTGTCACTGTCAGCTGAATATGGGCCTTTACTTTATTCGTACTATGGAAGCGCTTATGTGACGTGCGTGACTGCAAATGGCTAGGAGTTTCTTTCAGAAGCTCGATGGGTTTTGTCTTTCCATTCCATAATCAGGTCCATACTCCTCACAGTGTGGGTTTCAACAACTGCAGTTTTCGAATACATTTCCATATTCCGCACATTGCAGATTTCAATGAATGTCCAGGATTCCGCCACACTTCCTACTCCTCTCGCCGAGATACATGGCTGGCACATTGTTAACGCTGGACTCATCCATATTTCATATTATACACGAATGCTACTTGTCAGATGTTCTGAAATAAATAATGAACAGCCAGCAGACAGATTCCCTTAACAATATTGCAATGGTTTGAATCAGGATAAGCTCTAAACTTTATAAACATGAAGGAATGAAAATCGCCTGTAGGAAGCAAAACAATCAAATCCTTTAGAACAATAAAACCCGAGTCCGGTAAAGAACACTAATGCATAGCTTCGGCCGTTTTGCACAGAAGTGTTTTATCAGTATGTTGTTGAATTCTTCAGGTCAAACATGGATATGTAGGTCTGTATACAGCAGCTTGAATGTTGCCTATCACTATACCCCGTATCCCACTCTTGCCGCTGCGCCGCCCGTGTATGCCTATTTTCTGTCAGTATGCTGTCTTGAATTTCTAAAAATGGCGCTAAGTGCAGATTTATAGTTCTTTCTTCATTGTTATCCAACTCGTACATGTTTTGATATCAGTGGCTCAGCTTATTTATCCACGGTCGCTGAGTTCAATTAAGTCTAGCTCATGCTGGCTTCCTCCCCGGCCATACGTGGGAAGGTTTGCCATTCATTCGCAGGACGTCATGCGCAGCCTCATCCCCACCTGTCTCCTTGTGTCCTCTCACCCAGAATTTCAAACTTTCATCATTAAAACTCCTATCTGCCCAAAGCTTAGACAATTTTCATCATTTTAAAACCAAGCACGCACCTGTACACCAAAAACGGCAGGCTGGCAGCAGAAAAAGACTTTACACCCTAAAATAAACAGAATTAGGCTACACTCGTGTCCTATCACACCAGGCAACTCTTGAAAAAATCTATAATTTTTGCACCACATACTTTACACCTCTCAACCTCACACACAAAGTCAGGGCTTGATACATGCAAAAACTTTTGAGTAGGAGGAGTTTAACTTGGGGTGCCCCTATCTTGGAAATGTGTCTGTTTGTCCGCTCATAACTCTCCAGCGCGAAGCTCTGTAGCGCACATACCGTCCAAACTATCTCAACCAGGTCAAATGTTTTGGAAAGCTGAGATGTTTATCTGCAAGAAAAATGAAGAAGATCCACTGATCAAGTATTTTACATTTTCCAATAACAAACATTTAGGAAAATTTGACTTACAGTGATACAGGGGGATACCAAAGCGGATTTTCCATCGTCGTCATTTTGTTCTGTCTCGTAAGGACATGGGATGTTCTGCAGCAGAGATGACACGAATCACGTCTGTAGATGTTTCGATATATGTCAGGAAAAGTACAAGTGTATAAGCCAGTGAAAATATTCTGTCGAAATAGAACTGTTGCCTTCCACTTACCAGTTAGCACAGTATTTAGGTATGTATTTTTACAGTAAAATTTTGTGGTGGTTTGGGCAACAGTGCATTTGTCGATAGATAAACAGCTATGTTTTGACTTAAAATTAGCAATCAGCTTTGGACTGATTTATTTCGTCATTCATGTACTTATTTGATTGTTGTTCAACACGACACTCTAGAATTTATTCCACGACGTTTAATTTTCTGGAATGAAAAAGACGGAGCCTCTATCCTAGCTTGTCACTTTAGGAGATGTGTCTTCAGAGTGAACGTTCTTTCTCCACGAAACTTATCATCAGAGGCTACATCTTCACAAATCGAGGTCTTGATTTGGCGAATGTTCACTAGATACGACCATCCAGAGATGAATTCAGGGCTTCAAATTATTTTAGTCACCAGAAATCGCCTAAAACGCGTCTCAGCGGCTATCTGCAATACCAATGCTGACTTCCGGTTCCTGGGCGGTCCCTAAACCATCGCCAGTTGGCTTAGGTTATTATACTTCATCTGACTTAGACATCAAGCGTTAGGGATCTTTACCAAATTCTCCAAACACGCGTCTCCAGAAAAATGACTAGACTTTCCAGGGTCTATATGCGGCCCTAGACCCTCGCCTGCTGGATTGGGACAGACGTAGTAGCTCAACTGCTTCACCCCGCACCGCAAATCATGGACGAGTCTTGTTTAGGGCTCAAGTAATGATCTGTTTTCTTGTTGAAAAACGACCAGGACATGTCCCCTGAACGAAACTGCAGTCTGCAATATAAAGTGGGTTAAGATGTTGTTTTGTTTTGTTTTTGCTAACGGGCGTTCTCCTATAATTTATTTTACTCAACTTGTTTCTGTTAGACACAGTGTGGAAGATGTTTGTCATCCAACGTATTCAACCATGCTACAGAGGTTAACCGAAGGTTGCTTTCAATCGTTGGCGTGGTTGTGTTTCAGTTGCATGTTTTGTTTGTACTTTCGTAGGGAGGTCAAGGCCGCGGAAGAATCTGCTCACGAGTTTGATTCTAACCGACAGCCTCATTGGACAAATGCTTGCTGTCTGGTGCCGTTGCAATGTAGGCCGCTCCTTCAGCATCGAGTACTGACTTCCCAGGAAAACAAGTAAACAACAGATATTCAGGTCGTTCTGAAAGAAATCGATGATTATAATGCTCAACAGCAGCACCAGCAATACATATATGTATACTGGACAAAGGCTGGCAAGAGAACAACTGTGTTGTTTCTTTTCCTTCTTCGCTGTATTTACACGCACCATGCGCAATGAAAGTTAGCAGATCGAAGCCTGCATGGTTTTCTTGACACATAAACACAAGTAAGTGAAATAAGCTTGAACACAAAAACTGTAAGCCCCACTGTTCACAGTTCCAAGGGGATATGAACTGGAGTTGTATGTTCCTCAAACCACATGTCCTAAGTTAACAGTTATTGCTCTGTACGTTGTATGCTCTATACATGATTCTGTAGACCCCTATTTGGCACCAATCTTCATGATTTGAAATTTGGTCACAATACCTAATGTTGTAAGACCACAGGCACTTGAAATATATTTACAGATATCTTCAAGTAGAAGTACATTCATTAATTCAAAGAACATTTACTTATTATATACAGCTTAAAAACTGAGGCTTAAATGAAAATTCCATATGTGATATAAACACTGAATTTTAGACAATATACAGGGGTTAAGATTTCAAAAAAATTCACTTGCTATTTTAAGACAAATGTATCAAAATTTTATAAAACCTGGGGCAATAAACTACGCAATATATGCAGGCTTCAAAACTTGCTTTGTGGAATCGTCTCCGGAGACGCATACATGTATATTTGGGCCAATAAGCTCGATCCTTCGAGGCCATTATTGGGCAAATCACAGTGATATAAGATGAAACACTTATTAGACCGATATTAGAGCACGAACAAAGTTTTATAAAATTCTTTAAGAACAAATGACTTTTTACATTATCCGCCATGACAGCGTTCTGCGGAAATGCGGAAAACAGACAAATGCTCATTAAGAAGTGGACTGCTTTTTTAAGGCCACTGCATGTACGTCATGATTTTACAAACGATTTATTGATCTTCACGCCTGTTTCAAAAACTGTGATAAAACTTTATGTTCGCGTATTCTTGAAACCCAATGTCTCCCTAAACACCGGATACTCCGGTTTACCGGTGACTGGAATATTTTATTTATTTCTATATTTCATTGGTGTTTTGTACGGTACTCAAGAATATTTCCCTTATACAACCGTGGTCAGCATTATGGTGGGAGGAAACCCGACAGAGTAAGGGGTAAACCCACAACCATCCGAAGGTTGATGGAAGACTTCCCTTCATAAACGGCCGGAGAGGAAGACACCATGAGCTGGACTTGAACTCACATCGACCGCATTAGTGAGAGGCTCCTGGATTAATAACTGGGTTGCGCTAGCACATTAACCACTCGAGGCCCCTACAGACCGGGATAAAACACCAGCGGTGACCAGGAACCTGACAAACTTCCTGACAAATTACCACAGTCAGTCTGTACACTGCTAGATTCAAGATTCAACATTTCGTCATCAATAATCAGTAATCATTAATCAGGTACGGTACCAATCGTTTGCGGCGAGAACACCTCTTTCGCAGACAAGTGTTTGCTCTTTTAGTGAATCAAAAAGTTCGGGTACACTTCAGGGTACATAAAACAGACACAGAACAATTACATTACGCATGACCTTAGGCAGAATTAAAACAAAATGTATATCCTCGGTAATGAAATTTCGCTGCATGTGAAAATATTAAATATGTTATTCTTGCAACGGCGTTTGTGCGTTAATCTGAGAGGTCCATTTTCTGTGTCCATTCCATCACCAAAAGTCCGGTGTCAAATCTGATGGTGAATGCCCCGTTCTTCGTTCATTTGGCCTACAGTTATAAGGAACCCAATCACGTGTCCTGGAAGCTTTTTTCTGCCACCATGAGCTTTTCTATTCCTGTGTTAGGCCTTGCAAAGGTTTAGTGGGCGCGTCACGTTGAGACGATTTATCATCATCACGTGACAGTGTTTCATGTCGGTCTCTATGACGGATTCCAGCAATTTGCATCACTAAAAGAACTACGAAGGCGCAAACGCAACCTGAAGTCGCCACATACAAATATGATCGAGTATGCTTGTTTTCAACCAAATGTCCAGCTACCCACATGCAGATGGAACCTCCGATCCCTGCCCCTACATCAGTGGCTGCTACGACTGAGGCCTTCACTTTAACGTACCGGTCCCCCCAAGCGATCCCAGATGGCCAGACAGGGGCAGAGAACACGCCCAGCAGACATGCAGAGGCCCACATTCCTGCCTTACTGCTGAACCCCAGAAATAGCATACTGAGAAGTGAGCCTAAACTTCCTACGAACTCCACAAATATCATTATTTTGACGGAGACGAAGTGAGCTATTAGGGAGGCCAGCAGACGGCTCAGGGTGTACGAGCCCCAGTAGGCCGAGGTTAGGTACGCCGCTTCCGGTTTGCTGAAACCAGTCCCACCTTCATAGGCGAATGTAAACAGATAGCTGTACACCACACCTTCAAATGTGTTGATAAACATATACAGGAAAAACAAACCGACTACGAATTTGAAAAAGAAACTCTTCGTGAATGTACAGGTGGATTTTCTAGGAGATTTTTCGGCTGATTCAGAGCATCCTGATGCTTTTGGAGGTTGTGTAAAAGTTAGTCTGAACTGACCGGAGCACTTTTCCAGAAAGTAGAAAGTAAGCAGGCCAATACTGATCAACGCCAATAGACTACCGACGACAGAGAAAGGAATCTCAAGTCGGTCTTTCTGTAGAATTAGTGGATTGTCCTCCGTAGAGTTCTTACATCTCACAGTGGATGCATCCAGTACGGCTGAGGTGTTCACTACAACCAATCCTGCCGTCGATGAATTGTTACCACCATCTGTATCTGGACAGCGGACGGAGAGGAAATCTTTAGCGAGTAATGGACCAAGAAATGCTCCCAAGCCAAACCCGAAATGAAAGGCGTGGACCGGACCTGATGCTCTACTACCCCACAGAGACAACAGCAGTGCGTTGTTCACTGTAAACAAAGCAAAATATAGCTTGACATTTCGGCAAGGAACTATACAGCAAAGAAGCTGTCATTTTACAGCCCATTGTCTGATTTGTATACTTTGTATACCCCTAGACTGTAACGTGTGTATGTAAGACAGTACCTGTATCTGGATACAATTCAACCAGGCCATAGGTTTTGATGTGACCTAGTAAACAGATGCTTATTTTTAGTTAGTTATATTATACGAAATTAAGATGATGTCGGTCAGAGCGTAAAGAAAATCACGGATATTGCCCATAAACACTCAGTGTCTTATACTGAGTTTTGTTATTTTTCATCCAGTATAACATTGCTATAAGGAATAACATTTAAAAAAGCACATGTGAATCTTGATATGACAAATTAGGTCGGTCAATCCTACCAAAATGTAATCCGGTCCGATACAATTTGGTTTAGAGATTACAAAAAACGTAAAGTTAAATATTTATGTAAAAGGGGCATCACTCACTAAAACCCTCGCACATTTTATGGACAAATGAGTTACGAGTTATTCTAAGAGGGATTCGATTTTTGTCCACGTTGAAAAGATCTATCGATGCACTAGTCTAGATGGCTCTCGTCAGTGAATACCTGTTCATCAGAATGTGCAATTTAAAGCCATTCCTTCACTGTGATCAGCCTAATTTGAATTACTCAAATCAACTAACGTGTTTTGTCAGAGCGGTACAGCATAGTCTCTGCCTGTACGCTAGAGATGATGATGGTGATTTGTTTTAATGTTTAATGTCGGATCCATTCTAGCCAGTGGCGTGCCAAAGACTTCACACAAGACAATAAAGAAATACCAATGTATTTAATGACAGAAATGCCGGTAGAACAAATGAAGTCAAAGGACAAATATGCAGCCCAGCACGCTTGAGGTACACTCTGCTTTTTAACCAAAATAATGGCTAAAATTTTCCTGCAGTTATATTGCATATCCTTTTGATTTTTACAAGCTCGAAGCCTATTCGAATTTTTGGCCACATTACAAGTACAACCGTGTCAACTGTCACAACTGTAATGCCCACTTTATCTCACCAGAGAAGGACTAAAGTTTCAACAAAATATACTCGCCTGTATTTGCGCAGCTCTGTCCACAACCTTCTACGAAATTCAACACCCCGAAGAAAGCGATTGATGGTGACCACGGTTTGAGGAAGTTTACCAACGAACAAGTAGCGGCTGTTATGCCCACGATTAGTTCGGACTGGATACCGATTTTATCCCGCAGAACACAGCTGATGATACAGCCCAGCATATTACCAACTGTACGAAACACCATCACCGTGCCAAGCTTCTCAAAATCCGTGTCCAGTTTCTCCTTAAAGTCCACTAGTGTGGTGCCAGCCAGTGAGTTAAACAATCCCTACAAGACAAGACAGGGTGTCGTGACAACTGCGATGACTGCATCAAATTGACCACCTTTTTATAAGCGACTATTTAGGTAAAAAATATTTTTATTAATTTTTAATTAATTTAGGCAATATTAGTATACTGAATTTACAATTCTGAACCAAATATTTCTCTTACCATTAAGATTATATAAAGACGTATATAAAAACTGTATGTATTCCTACCTGTAGCGTTAGCAATGCATAAGAAATAATGCTGTTCAAAACCGAGAAATATTCAGGAGACGACGCCTGTACGGGCGCATGCGCAGTCTAAAGTTTGTTGAAAACCAAATGTTAAACACCTTTACATAATATCTGTACGTCACATGTGGAAAAGCTCGTCAGTAACTTGCCAAAGACCGGAGGTTTACTCACGGGCCCTCCGATTTCTTCCATCCATAAAACTGACACTCTTCGTTGAAGTGAAAAATTCTTGAATATGACGTTAATAAACAGCAATCAAATAAAAAAAATATTTTCGTTATTGATTACTTTTCCATACAACTGCAAGGTGGTTAATATGAAAACAGAAATAAGATGCTCTGTAACATTGTCAACCATTCTGTAGTATTTCTGTCTTCTGCTTTTACCTCATTTATCCAGAAACTGTTCTATCATGAGACAACTATTATTTGACCAAATGTCAGTTTGAAGTCGGGCCTCCGTGGCCGAGGGGTAAGCGTGCTAGCGCGGCACAATGACACAAGAGCCTCTCACTAAGATGGTCACGGTGAGTTCAAGTTCAGCTCATGCTGGCTTCCTCTCCGGGCGTACAAACGGGGCGGTCTCTCAGCAGTCATGGGTTTAGCTGATAGTCATGGGTTTCCCCCGGGCTTCTACCCGCCCCATTATGCTGGAGGCCGTTGTATAAGTGAAATATTCTTGAGTACGGTGTAAAACACCATTCAAATAAATCAGTTCAACCTGAACTTACGCTTGTTATCCACATGGCGATGAGCGTGGCCGTTTTGAGCATCTTGTACTGGAACTGTTTACGTGTGGTCGGCGACCGCTTCTCCATAATCATATCCACAACACCCATCTTGTGATGTTAACAGACTTCGCCTGGAAATTAAAAATAAAATACAGGGTTGAAGTAAACATGTCCAGTATAGGTAACATCGAATAACATCATAACATGAAGAGTGTGAATAGTTTTCTGTTAGAATACATGCATTTGTTTGAATATACATACTACGGGCACAGACGTAGTACTAAATGTTTACATGTTTTGTTTGTCCCCAGTGCACAATAACCCCAAACTCTGCCAACAGTACGTAGCCTGGATTGTATTGTACGACTGCCCTCGTTTCACGGTGGAACTATCCTCTCTGTGCAAAGAGATTATCTTAGCTCCACAGAACATAAAGAACTGTTTTGCTGCACGGTAGGCCTAAATGTGCCCTCGTTGACAGTAAGTGTACCCTCGTTGCACAGTAAGTGTACCCTCGTTGCACGGTAAGTGTGCCCTCGTTGCACAGTAAGTGTACCCTCCTTGCACAGTAAGTGTACCCTCCTTGCACAGTAAGTGTACCCTCCTTGCACAGTAAGAATTTCCTTATGGCACCGTAAGCGTATCCTCAGTGCACAACATTTGTAATAATATCTTCACTCCATAAGCTTATCATCGCCGCGCAGTAAGGGCTTCCTCGGCGCACGGTAAGAATATCCTTGGCGCACGATAAGAATATCGTCGCTGCACAGTAAGTGTATCCTCGATGCACGGTAGAGGTAGGCTATACTCAGCGCACAATGTGAATATCTTCGCCACCTACTACCTTCACTGTACAGTAAGTGTATCCCCGCGCAACAGTATTATACCTGTTCGCGTCTTACCGTATCATGGTATCATCGTATCTCAGTATAGGCCTCTCTCATAGCTTTTCAAATATTTCACCAGTTTTGCTAGAACATACCACATATGTCATGAAAACTACACTTCAGTTCATGTTGTACTGTCTTGTATTTTCACTATATTATACCATTACTTCTCACAGCCTCTCCAATCTACTTGCTCTTACACTATCTCCAGTCGAATCTCACATCTTATTCATTTCTAACGCTCAACCCTTTCTTTACACCCAACCTGTTTTCTCAGTGCAGTCCACTCTACCCTTCCAATGCTAGTTCGCCGTCCAGCCTGAATGAGTTTCGCCAGTTCAAAATTAAAATAGCCTGCACAGCGACCGGCTCTTGCGCATTTATTAAAACGGGTCACGAGGCTGTAAACTTAGCTGAAGCATGAAATCATGACCCCCAAGATCTCGTTATATTTGGCTGATGCTTACGTTTGATTTAATCTTTATGATCCTTTAGGGTCAGAACAAAATTTAAGTGAAATCCTTCAGAACGGAATTTTCGCGAGCCAGACATAAAATGTAACATATACAGGATTTTTAATTTTGCTTCGACTCAAAAAATTAATCTGTTAATTTTAACGGAATGTCCGTTGCCTGAGTGAACCTGAGTGATGCTAGAATGTATTCTGTTATTATAACACAATATTCTATCAGATTCAACATAGCTGCCTTTAAGACTGATAGAATCTTCTAGTTGAATTCATAGAATATGTGTCTTATATTTAACACAACAGTTTGCTGCAATATAAATAGCAGAATACATCCTAGGATCGCTAAGGCTACAAACTTTCTGTTAAAATTAACAGATTAATTCTTTGAGTGTTCATGTGAGTAACTTATCAAGGTTTTTAGTATCAAAGGAAAAAACGGTTTGTGAAGTGGTTAGCTTACCGTCACGTACACTACAACCACGCTCTGTGTGCCAGGGTTGATACCGCAGCAGAGTTATCGGACAAGCTCAGAGCTCAAACGAAGGCAGTCTCATTCCGTCGCTGGGGTCAGAACACTGAACTAGGGCCGTAGTTGAATATTGTTACCACAGCTAGACAGCTCTGTGAACACAAACATGTCTAACTGTTTAGTGCTTACAAATGTATGCAAGAGAAAGCTCGTCGCAAAACATATGTGGATAAGCCTACTAAGTGCTTGAGGTTTCCAACTTCTATGCGAGCTGGTGCGAAAAATGTGCTGATTTATTAACACACACCAAAGTAAAAAAGAAACTATGACCAAAAAGAAAAAGAAAAAGATAATGAAGAAAAAGCAATTAACAGAAAATAATGTATTTTTCTATAAACTGAGAAACTTTCGATCTACATTCAGATTTTAAAGGAATGGAACATCGTTCCTCAAATGTGACGTTCGAGTCAAAGTTATGCTAGTTGGATACAGAACACTAGCCATGGCATCAAGGGTAAACAATGCCTGAAGCCTAAAATCCACTTTAGACCTTTAGTTAGAAGTTAAAAGTTCGACTTATCACTTATAACTTCGAACTAGCATAGGTAAACTCATTCAAGTTTGAAGTTAGATGTTAAAAGTTACTTCTGGCTAAAGGTCTTTTGTACACACTCATATATCTTGTAACTAAACAGCTGTACTGCACTCTCTGTAAACATTCTGTAAATGAAGTTTCGCGACCCTGATAACTGGCCATTCTAGGAACGCGAATAGTGTGCCAAGCAAGCTCATGGGGAGCTAGTGAAATTCCTGCCTACCGCCATTTCGAGCAACCTGAGCTATAAAAATAAAGTTGTACGAAACTAGGCCAAGTCTTCAACCAGGTGTCCCGACAGCGACATAAATGATATTAGCATCACTATTAGTGCTAAAACTGTTGTATATACATGTAATTCTACCCACAAACAACGTGATTGTCTTACTGGTGATAAAATGAACCCTTCATATCGTAGCTGTCGTCAATGAATCTGTATAATTTAAATCCCTGGTATGTATAATGAAACTGAGGACTTGAATTTTTATGTGTACGCATAGCCACAACAGCTGTGTTCTCACACAATAAATAAATAAGTTGTTTATTTAAAAGAGGCATATAGAAAATAGAGTAACATCAGAAGATTTCTAAATGGATAACAACCTCTGATTCATTTTTACCGACGTTTCGATGTGAATTCTAATGCATCGTTATCAAACATTTCTGGAATAAAGAACTGCTGGCTTCCTTCATAGATTTGTGATTGCATAAATAGATCCACGTTTGTGTCGTATAAACGGTTTAGACTATATCTGCTAAAATGTGTGACAATGAGAGCTGAAACAATAACAAAATCGATCGTATCCAATCAAATAACAATGCCTTGCATTTGTGTCATGCTTAAAATATTCAAAAAATGATACCTCTCAAAACCATTATACGGATAGTGAGTACTGAGGGATGGGATATACCTCGATCAACCAGCACTAAGGGATATCCCATCTCTCACAGGACAATAGCCAATACTTGAAAACTACTTACCAATAAACAATGGTCATCGTATTTCATTGAATCACCTTAGTAATTACCTGATAATGCTATGAAGGCCTGTTTACCGCTCAGCATATGTATGGCTCCCGTCCAGCCGAGTCATAAATATGCATCTATCTAAACCCTCGAGTCAGGTTGGCAGTTAGGGTGGTCTCACAAAGTTCCTCTAGGTGAACATACACGGTTTGCTGCCGTAAAAGGGACTAACCATCCGTGAAAAGTACACAAAAGGTCTTCTCCTGGACTACAGTAGAGAACAACTATCGATATTAAGAGGAATTTAGTATGCAAACCCAGATACTCACCCTGTACCCACATTGTATTGTGTACTCATTTACGCTCATGATTTGGCCCGGCCGCGTGTCTGAGGAATATTTTGCCTGAAACAAGTTATCATGAAAAAGTTATCTGTTATCACGAATGTGAGGAACGGTCAGAATTTTAAAAAGTATACAGAATATCCTGTCTTGCTGGCCGAGCTGCCTCATTATTTTTTCTTCCTGAAGTGTTAGTTAGTACCTAGACCCTTGTTACCGTCCATGTTCAATTGGGTCAAGCGTCTAGACTAACTGAAGTCCATTGGCCTGCTTATCTCTGTTTATCTGTGCTTAATTCTTCCCTGTTTCCTTCATCAATAAACATCACCACCATCGTTGAGGGGAAATAAGTGGGATATAAACATAAAGCCAATGAAATAATCAAATGAATAAATAAGCCGACTATAAGCAATTCAGTTAGATCGATGAATATGCCTTGACAAGCAGCTAAAGTCAGTGCCTATTCTACCGACATTGAGAATATAGTACACCCATAAGTGACTGCGGAATACAAATATTACCACATTCCCTGCAAATGTTCGGAACTGAATGACTACTTACTAGCACTAGAGAGTTTGTCATCAAGGGCAACACTGGCCTCACCCTGCGCATTTTTAGCAAAATGCATACAACAGACCAGTGTCCACACACTTCCAGCAGGCGCAAAGGATGTCAGGTGTGTGAGACATCAGATTTCTCAGTGTTATGGACCACGAGGGACCGAATCAACTATGCAGTGTTAAAGCACTGTATAAACATCTTGTCCTGCAATTTCTGTTTCCCCACAAACAGATGTCATTCTGTGCGGATCTCGTGAGGAGACTATCTGCCGTACGTTAACATACCTGTAACAAATGTTCTTTGTGCCGTGGGTCTGGACATATTACAATCGATCGGTCACATGATACATAGCAGAAGTGACCTTGCCCGTTCATCAGTTTTCAAGGTCAGTCTAGAATAGCCCACTTGTGCATTTTTATGCATTTGTCCGTGACCAGTTCTGTTGCTGACATTGTAATCACAGCGCCACGTCTGTTTCAGCTGCAGTAGATTTATGTTGTCTGTAAGAGTTTCGTGAACCACATATATGTAGTTACTTTATTCGACCAAGCAGGCAACAGTCCGTTGGTTTGAGTTTTTCGCTTATTTCTTAACTATCATATATGTTTTCTTTAATCCATAAGTTTGTCTTTACAAGCAGCAAGACAAAGACAAGGTCCTTCACCAAGTAGCATTTTGACAGGGGCCATCTGTTTGGGACAAAACTGGCATGGACATAACACTGTAACTTGTTAATAATGCAAATCTCTTGCCATTATGTCCTGCATCAAATTAAAAATTATTTCCGAACTTGCTTTACACACACGCCTGTAACTTACGGCATTAGACCATTAATGCGTCTTCAAGATTTTTGGAACATTGCTGCTGTAGTCTTCTGGAATGTAAGCCAAGTCTCATTGGATCTAACATATGCAATGGTTGTGTTGTCTTCCGAACAGTAAGCGGCCAACGAAGCCCGTGTGGGTGTATGTGCAATCGTTGAAGAACACTTGTCTCCTACCAGTATGGTGACGTATATCTATACGTCACATCCGGGAAAGTGTAACCGTAAGTTGTCAAACGTCATCGGTTTCTCCTCAAGCAATTCGGTTTCCTCCACCCATCATACTGACTGCCATCGTTTCAGTGAAACATTCTTGGTTATGGCGGTAAAATAAAAATCAAACAAATTGATTTACATTGTTCCTCGGTTCCGATGTCAAGATACGTGATAATAAATGTAAATAAACACATAACGAGCGTGTTATTAAGTTTTAACATTAACATACTCTTGTAGAATATTTATGGTATCATAACATATCAATATCCCTTACATTGTGTGTATCCTTCCGTATATTCTAAAATTAAGAATGATATTTGTTTTCACACGTATAAACAACAAACTACAAATGTCAATTAATTAAAGCCAGCAGAAAGTCTTGACACCAATCCTTTGCCTCATGTTGTATTCGCACGGCAAGCACCGTGCACCTTGGCGGTACCCATAAATCTGCAACAATGTCACGATAATGATTGAACACGCGCAACCGGAAAACCGGAAGACCACATACAGGTAAACACGACTTCGGTTCAACTGTACCAAGTGCCCTGCGACCCACATGCAAATGGAGCCACCGTCTCAACACCAATCCTTTGTCTCATGTTGCATTCGCACGGCAAGCACTATTTTTTCTCTTTGCATGACGGTCTCCTTGGCGGTACCCATAAATCTGCAACAATGTCACGATAATGATTGCACATGCGCAACCGGAAGACGCCACACAAAGGTAAACATGAGTTCGGTTCAACTGTACCAAGTGCCCTGCGACCCACATGCAAATGGAGCCACCGATGCCAGCCCCTACGTCCGTCACCGCCACCACAGAGGCCTTAACCCTTACATACCTATCCGCCCAGGCGAGCCCTGAGGGCCAGATTGGGGCAGAGAATATGCCAAGCAGGCAGGCAGAGACCCACATACCCACCTTACTGCTGAACCCCAGAAACAGCATACTGAGAAGTGAGCCTAAACTTCCTACGAACTCCACAAATATCATTATTTTGACGGAGACGAAGTGAGCTATCAGCGAGGCCAACAGACGGCTCAGGGTGTACGAGCCCCAGTAAGCCGAGGTTAGGTACGCCGCTTCCGGTTTGCTGAAACCAGTCCCACCTTCATAGGCGAATGTAAATAGATAGTTGTACACCACACCTTCAAATGTGTTGATGAGCATATACACGAAAAACAAACCGACGACGAACCTGAAATGGAAACTCTTTATGAAGTCACAAATGGATTGTTTGGGGACTTTTTCTGTTGTTTGGTACGTTCCGACTTTAGCAGGCTTTGTGTAAGATAACCGGAACTGACCTGAACACTTTTCCAGGAAATAGAAGGTGAACAGCACTAAACTAATAATTGCCAGCAGACTGCCCACAATAGAGAACGGAACCTCCAAATTCGGCGTTCTCAAAAACATTGGATTAGCCTCAGTTGAGTTTTTGCATGTGACTTTCAGTAAGTCGTAGTCATGTCCACTGAAGTTATCTCCCCCTAGATACCAGTCCGCTGAGCTGTTATAGGAGGCAGTATCCGGGCAGCCAATGGAGAGGTAATCCTTGGTCAGCAATGGGCCCAAAAATCCACCAAGACCAAAGCCAAAGTGAAAAATATGAAGGGGCATAGATGCTTTTCTACCCCACAGATCCAGTATCAAGGCATTGTTCACTGAAAGAGAATTATTACAAATAGACACGATTTTAGGGTGAGAAAAAGTGACAGACTACGTGAAAACACCAGCTTCATGATATCTTAAATATGAATAGGTCTCTCCAACACATGAAGTTCTGCATATTGAACTACTGGCTTAAGTTTGGACATCGACAACGTTACAAATCAGTGAAACGGATATATCAGACAAAAAATTGAAACCCTCTTAAATACGCAATTATTCAGACTGTTCAGAAAAATGAAAGATAACTCGCTTGTTATTTCACACTCATCGATAAATAAATAAAGATACATTTCACAGGGGCAACAATATTAAAACAGCAACACATTTAAAAGCGCATGACTAAAATCTGCCGCATCCCAGGCATAATTCGGACATTGTGTATTTCAAGCAGGAGCTTTCGAATTTGTTACTGACGTGATGTTTTTTCCTCCACTTATGGTCCTCAAGTTCATATGAAATGTATTTAATATCCATTAAACGATTTGTGGGAAATAAAAAAACGGGGTATTATTGCTTTTTTAAGTCTATCCGATATATGCTGCTTACCGGTGTTCATACAGCTGTGGGCAAATCCCTCTGCTGTGTTCACAGCTCCGAAAAAGATGACCGATGGAGACAAAGGCTTGAGGAAGTTTGAAGAAGAGCAGACGGCTGCAGCCACGGCAACGATTAGCTCTGATTGGATGCCAATTTTATCATGGAGTACGCTCGCCACGGAACAACCAATCACATAGCCGACTGTTCGTAACACCATGACCGTACCCAGGATGTCAAAGTCTGTGTGAAGTAACTGTTTGAAGTCTACCAGAGTTGCTCCCGCCAAAGATATGAATAAGCCCTGTGCAAAGAACAGGGGATAAAATGGCAGATATACAAGACAAACGTTTAGTTCATGGCAGAATCGTGGTGAAACCAGTAAGTCTTCAAAGATTGAAATCTTGGCAATCCATGGATCGAACATTGGCGCTGAGATTATGGAGTACTGTTTGGTGTCCTCGGCGTAGCAATTCAGTGCGGCAGCATTTATACATATATATCAGCACTGATATACTGACCTGCCAGAAGTGGGGACTGTCGTTATTTGATTATAATAACATTTACCGACGCGAAAACCTCGTGGTAGGAAACCAAACGTCACAAAGCCTGTGGATTATCGAAACACCTGTGCAGATATTTTTGCAGTATGACCATAAATTCATTCAAAAGGCTTAATTTAGAAGATTCACCAGGTTTGCCCTTTCTTTTCATGCTATTTACAAAAACCTAGGACAGAAGCATGCGTTTGGAATTTGGACTTACACAACATGGCATTCTCACGAAGTCCATGAACAACGTGGTAAAAATACAAAGAAAACAATCTACATGCTCCGAGTTATTGTGAAAGTTGTTGAAAAAGACTACAACTTACGCTGGTGACCCATAATAGTACAAGGGCGGCGGTCTTTAGGACTTTGTAATTAAACTGTTTAGACTCGGCCTTTCGCTTACTCTCCCGGTTTGACTGTTTTTCTGGCATCCTGTCATAAGTTGTAGAACTTGCCTATAATCTAAAGACAAAATTGGTGTAAAGGATTTTTTGAAATTGTCTTATTCCATCATTTTTGCATCGTGTCAATGCAATGATTTGTCAAATAAACGTTTGCAACAATGAACGCTGTTTAAATGAAGCTATGATTGATTTTTACAGTGCTCTGTGTCACATTACATAAAGCCTAGACGACGACACTAGGAGGAGGGCACAAAAATATATAAACAACTGCATGAATCTGTAATGTACTCCCTGCCGTTGCCTGTTACATGTGAATGCATGTATTGGTGTCAGACATACTTGAAATAAGTATCGCATACACACGTGTTTAGAATGATCGGTATGAGGTTAATATAACAAGTAGGTGTGCTTACCACTACCAGATTTGGGGTTAATAACGCAAGTAGATGTACTTACCTCTACTGACGTGAAGTTAATATCACAAATAGATGTGTTTACCACTACTGGCGTGAGATTAATATCGCAAGTGGATGTGTTTGCCACTATGATGTGAGGCTAATATCACAAGTAGATATGTTTACCACTACCAGACATGAGTTTAAACACAACTAGATGTGTTTACACTATCAGATATGATGTTAATATCAAAAGTTGATGTGCCTGACGTAAGGTTAATATCACAAGTGAATGTGTTTACCACTAGTGACTACCACTAGGTTAACAAAACTAGATGTGTGTAACAATACCAGATATGAGGTTAATATCGGAAGTCAATGTGTTTCCCAATACCAGACGTGAGGTTAAACACAACTAGATGTGTTTAACAATACCAGATATGGGGGTTAATATCGGAGGTAGATATGAGGTTAATATAGCAAGTAAATGTGTTTATCAATGCCAGACGTGAAGTTAAACACAGCTAGATGTGTTTAACGATACCAGATATGGGGTTAATATCGGAGGTGCATATGTTTACCAGACGCGAGGTTAAACACAAGTACAATGTAGATGTGTTTAACAATACCAGACATTAGGTTAATATCGCGAGTGGATGTGTTTACCACTAGAGGGAAAGTTAACCCGTACGTAACCAGACAAAATTATTTAAATGGGCATTGCCTTTGACATGCCGGTTTGCAAATTCAGTACACAAATCTCATCACCAAACGGGCTTAGTGACAGTACACAAAACCATAATCCCTCAGAGGAAAAATATACTTTCCTCAGATCTCTCGAAAGGCTTAATTATAGTTAAATGGTTTAGGACACCCAAATTAGCATTTGTGTAAATTTCATTTGGCTTAGTGACGGTAAATCAGTTTCTGATACTACAACCTACATCTTTTATATCTCACAAAAAACACCCTCACACCTCCTCACCATCTTCCAATCTCCCCTTTCTCTTCTCTTTTCAGCCTGCTATACCCATATGAATAGTACAGTGTAAATACTGCAAATAAAGTCCATGAGGAAAATACTATAGGAGATATGTCACACTGTGGAATATATAAAGGTAAAAAGCACTCAACGCAACTCAAAGATATAAAAGCATATGAAGGCCACCCAAGGAAACAATTGAACTTGTGTTGGTAAACATCAATGTATCCACTTACTTTTCATAATGTATTCTGTCGTATTTAAGACTAGTCACAAGAAACCAGTGTCTGTACAGAGCTTAAATAAGTATGTGTATAAATCCTATTGTTCCATACACATTCAGAAAAATGGAAACAAGGACATCGTGGCAAACTGGTGAAAACCTTTTACGCTTTTACATGTGGTTGTCATATTATTATATTTCATCGTTCTGGAGTTCTGGCCACAGCCATCATCACGGCACAGCCAGCAAGAGGCGACAGTAACTTGTGACATGCGCTGAAGCACGATAAATCAAAACCTGGCGGAATAGCAGAAAAGCCGCCTTTTACTATTTTTTAATGTGATTATATAATAAATGTGCTGACAACACGATGGAACGTTAGTATAGCAGTTGTAGGCAGAATGCTCGGACTGCGGTAAGTACGTCCTAAGTCCCGCTACTCAGGATGGTAATGGCGGGTTTCACAACGACTAATATCCGCCCTGTCATTGAGCATATTAACGGGTTAATCTCCCAGAGTATGTATTTTCTGTGGTTTTATTTGTTCTTTAAGCTAACAAGGATGCTTTCTTAAAACGAGCTCACAAAAAGAGCTTCCCAAAATGGCATGGGCTCACTATACGCGTGCACTGATGCATGCATGCACACTGTACGAAACTGTACGCATAAAGTTGTCGACAAAATTACCGTCAGCTGTCACCGTGACATACACAACAGCAATGCCGTGTTCATTTCTACTCAGTGTAATAAATTACCTGTGATATGTGCAACAGGAAAAGGCACATCTCGTGGCCGTTGTAGGCTAGCGACTCGGTACTGTTAGCGTCACAGCCACAAGTGGGTTAAAAAAAGCCTCGTCATACCAGGCGTGGAATTCTTGACTTTCTATTCTCTTTCGTTTGACTTGGGATTAACCTCGATCGGCCTTCGGAATTTGCTTTTAATAGCTAGGCCTGATTGAATCAGCAAGTCTGATAAGACTACGATCTAGTCTTCCGTAATGGACGGGTTTTCTATGTGATGTAGTCCATATTTCCTCCATCTGTGGCTGTTTTAGGGCAGATGCGTAACTTTTAAGTATCCTATGTTGTGTTACTGCAGTCACAAACCACACACTGTCAAGGCATCTCGAAATTAGTAATGAAAGTATAGCGGTCCTACAGGGAATCTAAATTCTTCCGTGTTCCTTGAGTTTTCGACTTTCTAAATAATCGGAATCGAGTCAGGGGACATTAAACTATCTATCTGAAGTTGGACATGCCCAACGCCGGGGATCTTCCGTAACCATATGGTTAATGTACACTGCAGGTGTGTACACCCGCTGTATGTATTCAAAAGTGTACACTACAGACGGTGAAAAATGTAAAAGCATTTGAAGTCTATCTGGCGTAATTATGTTTCAATGGCGAACAATACCAGTTCTTCATAAATTGCTATCATTGTTATACTTCGTAACTTACCAGTAACTAATACGCAGTGAGAGCGCTGTCAATGTGTAGGTCTGTCTCTCGGGCAGTCACAATAGCACAAAGACACCTGACAATAGCGCAAGTCATATTGCTTCGTGCCTACATTGAACAACATAATAGCAAGTCTCAAAATAGACAAGGGTCCAGGGACCTACTCAAGAAAAATGGCTGCTATTCAGATAATGCTCACCCAACCCTATCCACCGATTTACACCCTTATCCCAACCGCCACATCCCGGTTTCACAACCCCGTGAACAGGAAGGGGATGTGAGTAGAAGATTTAACTCAGTACACAGTTTCATATACTATAGGGACAATTCTGTCTTTTGCAATGAGTTTGGAAATATACTTGCCCCACCTTATTTCTTGCATGGTAATTCCTTAGCAGGTATCCTCCCCTTATCGGATACCCTGCTCGTGTCCCATAGCCTATCCTTATCGCATATCATATCCATACCACGCATCCTTTCCTTATCGCATGCTTTACGTATCACATATTTTCTCCTTCCCGGACAATCTGCCTGTATCGCGATGCGTTTCCTTATCGCATAACCTACCAGCATCATGTAGCTTGTCCTTATTAGATGGTTTATCGCCCTTAACGCCTACCCTCACCTTTTTGCATAACCCACCAACATCATGTAGTTTTTATTACATGAGATGGTTTATCCTTAACTTGTAGTCTCGCCTTACCACATAGTCCTGTTCTTAAACTATATCGTAACCTCTCCATATCGCATATTATGTCCATATAATAGCCTCCTCTTATTGAACATCTCGAAAATAAAGTATCACATATCCTTTTCTTATCGGACGGCCTGCCTGTGATACAAGTTGTTAGAGAAGAGAGTGGGGGGCTGTGATACAAGGTGGTAGAGAAGAGAGCGAGGGCTGTGAAACAAGCTGGTAGAGAAGAGAGTGGGGCCTTTGATACAAGCTGGTAAAGAAGAGAATGGGGGCTTTGATACAAGCTGGTAAAGAAGAGAATGGGGGCTGTGATAAAAGCTGGTAAAGAAGAAAATGGGGACGTGAAACAAGCTGGTAAAGAAGAGAATGGGGACTGTGATACAAGCTGGTAAAGAAGAGAATGGGGGCTGTGATACAAGCTGGTAAAGAAGAGAACGGGGACCGTGAAACAAGCTGGTAAAGAAGAGAATGGGGGCTGTGATACAAGCTGGTAAAGAAGAGAATTGGGGCTGTGATACAAGCTGGTAGAGAAGAGAGTGGGGGCTGTGATACAAGCTGGTAAAGAAGAGAATGGGGGCTGTGATACAAGCTGGTAAAGAAGAGAGTGGGGGCCGTGATACAAGCTGGTAGAGAAGAGAGTGGGGGCCGTGATACAAGCTGGTAGAGAAGAGAATGGGGACTGTGATACAAGCTGGTAGAGAAGAGAGTGGGGGCTGTGATACAAGCTGGTAGAGAAGAGAGTGGGGGCCGTGAAACAAGTTGGTAAAGAAGAGAGTGGGGGCTGTGATACAAGCTGGTAGAGAAGAGAATGGGGGCTGTGATACAAGCTGGTAGAGAAGAGAATGGGGGCTGTGGTACAAGCTGGTAAAGAAGAGAATGGGGGCTGTGATAAAAGCTGGTAGAGAAGAGAGTGGGGGCTGTGATACAAGCTGGTTGAGAAGAGAATGGGGGCTGTGATACAAGCTGGTAGAGAAGAGAGTGGGGGCTGTGATACAAGCTGGTAGAGAAGAGAATGGGGGCTGTGATACAAGCTGGTAAAGAAGAGAATGGGGACGTGAAAAAGCTGGTAAAGAAGGGCTGTGATACAAGCTGGTAGAGACGAGAGTGAGGGCTGTGGTACAAGCTGGTAGAGAAGAGAATGGGGGCTGTGATACAAGCTGGTAGAGAAGAGAGTGAAGGGCTGTGATACAAGCTGGTTGAGAAGAGAATGGGGGTTGTGATACAAGCTGGTAGAGAAGAGAATGGGGGCTGTGACACAAGTTGGTAGAACAAATAATATTGTCCTCAAGATGAAGCCGTCGGGTGGAATATGCATCGGTTCTGTCATCGTAAGTGCTCGTGCTGGCTGTAGGGTCTTGCTGCACTATTTGCAGTAAAAGATTGGTATGTCTTTTTTTTATTCCGCTAACTGACACATGTGTTTGCTGCACTTCGTCCCTGGACGTCTCGAAGTTTTCACAACAAAGTTGCAGTGGCCGTTTGCGTTTCCTCGCTTTATGATTTTTAGTCCTAAGTTGCTGAGCTTGTTGCTCATCTGTGCAGTACTGAATTAGACATCCTGAGCCCAGCCCACTCGGTTCGGACGAATTTCCGTCAACAGTGGACATCCTGCTCCTTTTACCTGCGCTTCGCACAGCATTTCTGACTGAATTCGACGTTATACAGGCGAAAATGACTAAACAAAATGGCGAAGTAAACGTTATGCTTCAGAACAAAGAAGATACAAATTGCAGGCTACAGAAACACATTTGATCACACTGAGGACTGAGCAGAAATATAGCGAAAATCATGAGACTTCGGTGGCCCAGAGCTGGTCAGCCTTGATAATGGTCAATGATGTAGCCAACCATTGGCCAGATACCCTATAATGACCATACCTACATGGATGTGCAAGGATATAACATGTGACCTGTGTAGAAACCAAACAACGTCCCATCTCAAATTTGCTATAGCTGCAGGCAAATGCTGAGAATTAAGATTATCGACGCAACACATAGAAAAACGTGACAAAAGATCAGAATGTGACAAGGGTATCGGTATACGTACATAGGCGTCATACTTACATGTACGATAAACAGTGGGCTTTATTATGTTCAGGTTTATCTGTGTTCAGTAAGGGCACACGTTTGCCGCATGCTCCTTTGTAAAGGGCATATCAGCAGAATGGTACACAGGTATTGTTTCTTCATCTGTTCGCTCTAACTAGAAACATCCCCAGACATAGATATATTTCTACAGGCCGACCAGACTGCTTGAGGAAGAGAGAGTAGGCTTATACTTAAAGGAAAAGAGAACTAACAATATAATCTAAGTTATCTAAGGAAGAGGAGTCACCAGACCAGAACTGCCACGCCCTTTTTTTTCATGACGTGCTTGGTAACCCAAAGTTTTATGTGGAATTCTTACCAGACCATAGATGTTCCATGTTAGAGCGGCCGAATACGCGCTATGTCCCATCACCGGTTCTCCGCCCACTCGTGGCTAAAAGGCCAAACAATGCTCGCATGGCGTCATCAGAAACAGCTGCCGTCGCGGGTTAGAGAAATGACTCGCGTCCCAGAGGTTAAAATTGATTGGTGCTTTCGATTTTCTTAATGCACGCGATTTTGTATACTATGAACTGCGACAGCTCGGTTATACATCAGAAAAAATAAATATGTATGCTTTTGTAAACTTCATGTTAGTAACTTTATCTGTGCATATAAATCTGATCTAGTCTTTGTGTCGGAAAAAAATTTCATAAATACTTTACTCTTCGTGAGATTTGTAGTTTAACTATTGCATATTCTGTTTGTTAGCGCTATAATATTTTACTTGCCCAACGGCGAAAATATTAATGAATTGTCGAAAACCACCGCCCTTTACCATTTGCCTGACAAACCCTCTAACTTAAAGCTTCGCGACCCCAGTGGTAGATAGCATGCCGTCCCGTCCCAGGAACTTGCCAAACCGTATGATTTGATTTACAGAACCCTGTAACGACAGCTAAATAAGGCAACTGAGGTTTTATTTGATTGCTTAGACGCAGACGGTGCATGAACGCGACCTGTATGAAACACCATATTTATTGTTTTCAGCTGACTGTGTGTGAATTACTTAAAACATAGGGGCGGACCAAAAGTGTACCCTTTCTTTGGTTTTAAGCATAAACATTGCGTGTATAATTGACTTTTGAATACGTCATTGATGTAACTCCACCTGGTGCTGAAATCAGTAGAACCTGAATATGAAATATTGGATACATGTATGAGGTCATCATTCGTCAACCGAAAAGGCTTAACCTTTTCATTTATAACAATAAATCGGCAGTAACGTTAAAGGAGAAGAAAACATAAAAATGATGCCAAAATCAGATGAAAGAGCCTAAAAACTTATTTGCAAATATGATCTTTAATATTTTTTTGGATTTTTTTTTCAAGAGAAAATGTTATTTGAAAATATTTTTGTATGGTGGTTATTTGGGACCAACTTTTGGTATTAATCATTGTTGCATAATAATGTTTTAAATAAAGATGTGATGCTTGTCTAATAAATTTTTTTGAATGTAAATTTGTTGTTTATATCGAAAGATATGCATTGAACCTAAATTATGATAATAATTATGAACATATTAAAAATATAAATATTATCCCAAATGAGGTTTCATACATTTGTTAGCTGAAAAGAAAGAACAAATTCAAGCGCAAAAATATTTATTAAACCTGTGTTACATCCTCATTAATGACATATATTAAACAAAGACTATAAATACAAAAAGGTGGTCCCAATATCCACCATACAAAAATTATTTTCAAGTGTCTTTTTCTCCATTAGGAAAAATCGGAAAAAATATTAAAGACCAAATTTAGGAATAACTTTTCACACTCTTTCATCTGAACTTTATGTCATTTTTATGTTTTCTCCTCCTTTAAGAGCATACATATATTTACGACATTTATATTACATATCGTTTATCAAGAGGTTTCGACGTAACTTACTCAAGTAGAACAGTTACGTTATTTTTCAGTGCATGATCCTTTGATCCATGACACAAAGTATGCGTTAAAGCAAGTGTAACTTAATTAAGTGATTATAGGCCTATTAATTATTTAACTGGCAATTTACACTGTTCTGAAGAAACTTGCATGGCGGTTAGGTTTAGGACTACAAACAATCAGGCAAAAACCGATATCTATTATGCTGTTTTTTGTAGGTTTTGTCTTTTTTTGTCTTTTTTTTTATTTTGATAGTCCACTATAATTTACATAGTCAGTTTTATGCTTTGTAGGTTTTTGTGTAGGAAATATTTAGGTTCATTGCCTAACCGCTGGTGACCGTTGGTGAAAGAAGACTAACCAAAATGCGGAAACGCCTCAAGTAGCTTACAACGTTTCCTGGTTTATCGTTACATCGCTTCATTGCATTGGCATATCCAATCCGCGAAGCATGCTTTAAACATCCATCTGTTAAACTGACAGAGTCCTGTGTTTTGTGAGTAATTGCTTATATTGTTTCCGCAAACGATTATGTTATATATCACAGACTGCTTCTCTTATTCCAACGGAATACTTAAGTTGGTATTGTGTTGCCCATGTAGCAAATATTTGCAACATTACTCAACAAAGACAATATTACGTTAAGAGTTTTTGCACTGTACATTCTTAAAACCATAGTTGCCAAAATGAGATGGACTTAAAGTCTTTGATTCCACATCTGCGCAATGTAAAGTTTGTTTGTTTACACTCTTAATCATGGGTATTTTTGTCAGATCTATATTCCTACTCCCAATAAATTTAAATAGACTTTTGCCATGGATGACTTTTTTTTGCTCTGGTAATCGTTTACCTCCTACATACGGAATGATTCAAGGTACAGGCAACTTTTACTGCAAAGGCGTTGAGGCGGAGATATACCTTCCCGGTTTTAAGAAGTTCCACATATGTGACACACCAATTAAATCGACGCAGATACATGTGGGGATTCCACTTTTCACTTGTGGCCATTTTTTACATACTCCGTCATGGTATTGGTAACACTCGTTCTATTATATTTCAAATGTTGACCTGGTATTTTGTTGACTTTACGGGGGTGATTCTCTCATCAGGCAAAGTTAACCAACCAGAAAATCTACTCGGCATTGCTTCATCCTACGTTGTGTGTCTGGTTCTCTTATCTACCACTGGCTTACACAAATATTTTCAACCCACCACTATTAGCTTTTGGAGAGCAAACAACGACATTTTGTCGTCACATATCGCTCAAGGTGCACGATACTTGTTTAAAACAGGAATATTTCTGTCCTGGTTAAGTACAAGATAACAGTTTTCAGTATGTCACCTATCAGTGAATGTAGATCTGAGATAGGAGACTTCACATAGCTATATGTTTTATAAAATGGCCACTCTGGCAACATCCCACCACAAAACAAAAATGCCTATATAAATGTTTTCTTTCACATTTGAAACCCAGACTGCTCAAAAGTGCTTCCGCGTCACAAAATGAGAATGCTAAAGAAGCTTTCATATCACAAACACAGGTTGCTGAAAAAGTGTTCTTCTCCTCCACAACACAAACCCAGGCTGCTGAAAAGTGCTCTTCTCACCTACATCACAACATACACTGCTGAAAAGTGTTTCTGTCCCCCACACCACAAACACACACTGCTGAAAAATGTTCTTCTTCCCCACAACACAAACACAGACTGCTGAAAAGTGTTCTTCTCCCCGACACCACAAACATAGACTGCTGAAAAGTGTTCTTCTCCCCCTACACCACAAACATAGACTGCTGAAAAGTGTTCTTCTCCCCCTACACCACAAACACAGACTGCTGAAAAGTGTTCTTCTCCCTCACACCTCAAACACACACTGCTGAAAAGTGTTCTTCTCCCCCCACACCACAAACATAGACTGCTGAAAAGTGTTCTTCTCCCTCACACCTCAAACATAGACTGCTGAAAAGTGTTCTTCTCCCCCCACACCACAAACACAGACTGCTGAAAAGTGTTCTTCTCCCTCACACCTCAAACACACACTGCTGAAAAGTGTTCTTCTCCCCCCACACCACAAACATAGACTGCTGAAAAGTGTTCTTCTCCCCCACACCACAAACACACATTGCTGAAAAGTGTTCTTCTCCCTCACACCTCAAACACACACTGCTGAAAAGTGTTCTTCTCCCCCACACCACAAACACAGACGGCTGAAAAGTGTTCTTCTCCCCCACACCACAAACACAGAGTGCTGAAAAGTGTTCTTCTCCCCCTACACGACAAACACAGGCTGCAGAAAGGTGTTCTTCTCCCCCTACACCACAAACACAGTGTTGAAAAGTGTTCTTCTCCCCCACACTACAAACACACACTGCTGAAAAGTGTTCTTCTCCCCCACACCACCAATACAGACTGCTGAAAAGTGTTCTTCTCCCCCATACCACAAACACAGACTGCTGAAAAGTGTCCTCTCCCCCATGCCACAAACACAGACTGCTGAAAAGTGTTTTTCTCCCCCTACATCACAAACACAGACTGCTGAAAAGTGCTCTTCTCCCCCACACCACAAACACACACTGCTGCAAAGTGTTCTTCTCCCCATACACCACAAACACAGACTGCTGAAAAGTGTTCTTCTCCCCCTACACCACAAACATAGACTGCTGAAAAGTGTTCATCTTCCCCAACACCACAAACACAGAGTGTTGAAAAGTGTTCTTCTCCCCCACACCACAAACACACACTGCTGCAAAGTGTTCTTCTCCCCATACACCACAAACACAGAGTGTTGAAAAGTGTTCTTCTCCCCCACACCACAAACACACACTGCTGAAAAGAGTTCTTCTCCACCTACACCACAAACACAGAGTGCTGAAAAGTGTTCTTCTCCCCCTACACCACAAACACAGAGTGCTGAAAAGTGTTCTCTCCCCCTCACCACCAATACAGACTGCTGAAAAGTGTTCTTCTCCCCACACTACAAACACACACTGCTGAAAGTGTCCTCTCCCTCACACCATGAATACAGACTGCTGAAAAGTGTTCTTCTCCCCATACACCACAAACACAGAGTGTTGAAAAGTGTTCTTCTCCCCCACACCACAAACACACACTGCTGAAAAGAGTTCTTCTCCACCTACACCACAAACACAGAGTGCTGAAAAGTGTTCTTCTCCCCCTACACCACAAACACAGAGTGCTGAAAAGTGTTCTCTCCCCCTCACCACCAATACAGACTGCTGAAAAGTGTTCTTCTCCCCCACACTACAAACACACACTGCTGAAAGTGTCCTCTCCCTCACACCACCAATACAGACTGCTGAAAAGTGTTCTTCTCCCCCTACACCACAAACACAGACTGCTGAAAAGTGTCCTCTCCCCCATACCACAAACACAGACTGCTGAAAAGTGTTCTTCTCCCCCACACTACAAACACAGACTGCTGAAAAGTGTCCTCTCCCCCACACCACAAACACACACTGCTGAAAAGTGTCCTCTCCCCCATACCACCAATACAGACTGCTTACAAGTGTTCTTCCCCCCCATACCACAAACACAGACTGCTGAAAAGTGTCCTCTCCCCCATACCACAAACATAGACTGCAGAAAAGTGTTCTTCTCCCCACACTCCAAACACAGACTGCTGAAAAGTGTTCTTCTCCCCACACCACAAACACAGACAGTTGAATAAAATTACTTGGACGACGAATACTGCCCTTTATTTACGGCCACAGTTTCGCATATACTGAACAGCTAATTTGTCCACCCACAGATTTACAGTGAGCTGAGCGTTCTCTTATGAGGTTTAAGGTAAACGTTAGAAAGTAAACTTTGAGGATTTAAAACGTTAAGTCCAGCATCTTCTCGTTGCTTTTCAAGTACTTTTTATCTGCACTTCTCCTTTGAAGAATTTAACTGCACTTGCTCCCATTTTCTACAGAGGGTACTCTGACAGTGAATGACTTTTAAAGCTGGACTAGGCGCTTAAAATATCACGGTATTTGGCATTTGTGAATATTTAAACCATTTAAACCAAATCTTATTCCACTTATCAACTGAAGCTAAGGTGTTCAAATACCATAATATCGCAGATACTGGTAAAGGCAGCTTATATATAAAACAGATCATTAACTGAAAGTAAAACAAAATTTACAGAATGAAAATTCAGTTTGGAATGATGCTGTGATGGGTTGAGCTTGCATGGTGTTAAAAAACAAAATCAGTAGAAAATGTAAACATTCTACCTTATTGTCAATGGCCTGATTTCATATAAGTTGTAGACCGTCTGGGAGAACATTGTGTGAGTTAAAAGTCTCTTAAAACGCCTCGATATGCATGAGCTGTCTCTAAAATTGGTTTAATTATTTTTAGAACCATGTCCTTGGGAAAAACCACTTTAATAAATTCAACAAAACAATCATGAAAGGTCTAGCCTAGTCACTCTATTCATTTATTAATGCTGTAAACTTAAAAGTCATTTTGAATTTGAAAACATGAGGTAAACTAGAGATTTGATGCTTATCAAACCTAATCGATGATTCTCTCAAAGTCTGTTGTCTGAGTGATGCCAGAATATATTCTGTTATTATAACACAATGTTGTGTCATATTCAACATAATATTCACATAATATAATATTTGTGTCATATTTAACAGAATAATCAGCTGCAATAGCAGAATACATTCTAGCATTATTCAGACAACAAACTTTCTGTTAAAATGAACAGATTCATTTTTTGAGTGTAGTGTAGCTTATGATAAGCACAAGAGTACACTATGTCCTCAACTACTGATGACATGATACACCAGCTACTGGCTTATTTCTTTCGTTAGAACATGAAAAGTCTCTTTCAAATAAGATATATATTAGAAATATATTAGACACTTAACCACCAGTTTTGTTCAATTGTTGATGGAATCTTGTGCGGTAACGCTGATATTATATATATCCACTTTTAGCCTTGGTTTCACGGTTATCAGGTATTTATTGATCTGCGTGTATTTTGATAGCTGTTAACACTGGACTTGGTTGATTCGCTGCGACTATCAGGCCCTCGGCCAATGAGGGCCCGCCTTCAAATCCAGCTCTTTTTATGCTGTGATTTCAACTCAAGACTTTTTTTCGTCTACCGATCGGAGGTATGTAGTTAACATACGGTACTCCGGTTTCCTCCCCTCATAAACCTGACCACTGTCATATAAGTGAAAAATCCTTGAGCATAGAGTTAAACCCCGATCAGTCAAACGTGTTAACAGTTTGTTTATTGTATACCTGTTATACCAAGTCTGACATGCCAATCCTGTATGTCTGTTTTCCTCATAGAACACGTTTGTGGTCTGTGTGGAAATATAGAAGGTTGAAAGTTACGGACAATACACCTGAGAGTTGGGAACCCAGCAACAAATCAAAAAGACTGGCTTCATTTGGGAGCGTTCTTACCTGCACAGCGTCTTGTAGACGAGGTGTGAATTGAGCTGGAGGACCGCCCTGTAGCCTCGTGGCGGTTGCAGGGCAAAGGGTATCGGCTAACTACAGTTCTTGTCACAGCCTGCTGTTTTAAACAAGTAATTGAACAAGTTCTGCATTCCGGGAGTGAAAACCTGGCTTTTGAGGGGAGGGGGGGATATACAGTGTATTTATTTATTTATTCATTTGATTGGTGTTTTACGTGTGAAAAAGTGATGTGACGTCAGATCTCTTAGGTGTGGTGCAAAAAGGACACCCCTTATTTATCCTGTTTTAAATGCTTTTTATGGGGCAGCAAAAATTCTTAAAAGAATAAAGGTAAATATTTTTGGGTACCGTTTTTCACGGCATTTAAATGACACCGACGTTGTCACATCATTTATGCTTACTTTAAGACAACAGACGACGTTGTCAACAGACGAAAATCTATGTACATTGCGATAATTGGTCACAAGATAATGTTGAGAATTGATCCAGAATCGAACGAGGACGCCCTACCATGATAAATATCCAATTCCCTCGGCTGAACCTCCAAAAAATATCGCGAATTCTTATACATGGTTTGTCCCAGGAAGTCTACCCATGCGATCACGGATAAAAGAAACAAAATAAAAAACAAAAATTACCTCTAATAAGGCAGTTTCGAGTGGGAACTTTTTTTTGCTAAAGTTGAAAATCCTTACTTTGCCCATGTGACCTGTCAGAAATGTTTGGTAATTGTTTTGATTACAGCATATTTACTATAACATGGCCATGTGAAAAAAAGTTTCACAAAAAGTTATTTAGAGTAGACGAAGGATGGAGAAAATTGAGGAGCTGAACGTTTGTGAATTTAAGAGTTGCCTAACATTCCGGACAAACCATGGGATACAGAAGGACTTTTTTACCATTTTTGATAAGACTTTTATCTCAGAACTTCTCTGTTAAAAAAAAACAATTTTCATTGAAAGACTTATTTATACTGAATAAGTTCGAACATCTTTTCTGAACACTTTGTGTGTTTAAATAGTTTAGACGTGTACACCAAGTAGACTTGATGCACAGCTCTTGACATTGTGAAGATTGATTCTTTGTAGATAAACGAATGATCGACTTGGGATCGAACGTGATTATCTTATTATCATGTTATTAATGACGTCATTTATGCATCATCCCAGTATACGTAAAGTATATTTCTGTCACTAGAACTCATAATTTGGGTTGTTTGTTTCTTTTTGATACAAATTTACTCACCTTGTTATTAGGTCAGTAGACTGATAATTTTACAATGAGTATATTTGCTGATATATATAAATCAGAAGTAACTTCCCGCGTGTTTTGCTCACGTCTTCCTACATCTTTACACGCTTCCACCTGTGAGTATTTTTGTTCTGTTAACTGCATTCACCGCCCACAGCCTGACTTTCTGCGTGTCAGCTGAGACCCGTGTGTCGCCGTACAATCAATGGCTGAATGGTACGGTATCTACAAGGGGCGACTACTCTGCAGTCAGATGCCGCACTCTTGACACTGATCAACCAATCCATCGCCAACGTTGTTCATGAATGGATACTCAGGTAAATAAGAAGAACATTAGATAACAGACATTACAGATAGTCCATGAAACAAACAACATTCACTCGACATCTTGCTGACTCAGCCTTATCAAGGGCACATGAAGGCAAGAGAATTATATAAATTTTACTTATTTCATTGTTGTGTAACATCACATTCAAGAATTTATCCATGACGGTCAGTTTTAAGGGTAGAGGAAACCGGAGAGCCAGGCGTAAACCACTCACCTATGGCAAGTTACTGACCAACTTTTCCCACATGTGCAAATGCATAGATATTCACACCATATTGATGGAAGACAAGTGGTCCTAGAGCAAAGCTGGACCGCGCAAACGGCCAAAGAGCGTCGTCGTCCAATGCTAAGTCACCAAGACGCCAGGAACCTCAAGAAAGGGGGAATGTACAAATTCCGAGTCTAAGGTTGTGATTGAATGTATATATGTATGCTTGAGGTTTAACATCGAACTTAGCAATATTTCACTTATATGACGACAAGGAGCCATTAAGTATGTGTACATATACTGTGGCCAAACGAGGTAGCAACAAGTACCATTTTTTAAAGCCTTTGGTATGACCCGATTCCGGGTTCGATCCAGGGTCCTCCGACTTTGAAGCAGACGTTCTAACCATTAGGCCACCGAGGCGGCCAGGAATGAACCCGTCCGGTAGTGATAGAAACATATATACATTAAATTCTGCTGGTTTCATTGGTTGGTTTCCCTCAAGTTCAATGTTCCCATCTTAAGCATGGTGTTAAACAACAATCAAATAAATGAGTATGTGGTCGCTGAGAGTTCAAGTCCTCTCCGGCCGTAAGTGGGAAGATTTAGCAGCAACCTGTGGGTGGTCGTGGGTTTCCCCCGGGCTCTGCCCGGTTTCCGCCCACTATAATTCTGGCCGCCGTCGCATAAGTGAAATATTCTTGAGTACGGCGTAAAACACCAATAAAAAAAAATCAAATAAATAAATAAATGAATAAATGTGAGTATTTTCCATGCGGTAAATACTTGCAGCCAGTTAAGTAAAGAAGCTCTTACTAATACGGAGAAACTGTTCATTCAGTTCCTCGGCCCTTTAGTTTCTGAATGGCCCAGATATATACAATGCTCCATGTGCCCAGACCGGTGTGACTCATTATGTCAGACACAGAACATAACAGCATCAGAGTCTTACATAATATATATATATATTATATTATATTACTAATACTATATTACTAATACTTTTCTCTCAGACCTATAGCCCAAACTTGATGATCCTATTATAGGACACGGAGTTTTAATGGCGAACGTCTCCATTATGATCAGTGATAAGTGCATGATGAAGACAGTGCCCAATAGCCCAAAACATCTGATGAAGACATAGCCCAATGGTCCAAAATGTTTGATGAAGACAGTGTCCAATGGCCCAAACGTCTGATGAAGACATAGCCCAATAGTCCAAAACGTTTGATGGAGACATAGCCCAATGGTCCAAAATCTTTCATGAAGACAGTGTCCAATGGCCAAAACGTTTGATGAAGACATAACCCAGTGGTACAAAACGCTTGATTAAGACAGTGTCCAATGGCCCAACACGTTTGACGAAGACATAGCCCAATGGTCCAAAACGTTTGAAGAAGACTGTACAATGGCCCAAAACGTTTGATGAAGACAGAGCCCATTGACCCAAACGTTTGATCAAGGCAGTGTCCAATGACCCCAAACGTTTGATGAAGACATAACTCAATGGTCCAAAACGTTTGATGAAGACAGTATCCAATGGCCCAAAACGTTTGATGAAGACATAACCCAGTGGTACAAAACGCTTGATTAAGACAGTGTCCAATGGCCCAACACGTTTGACGAAGACATAGCCCAATGGTCCAAAACGTTTGAAGAGGACTGTACAATGGCCCAAAACGTTTGACGAAGACATAGCCCAATGGTCCAAAACGTTTGAAGAAGACTGTACAATGGCCCAAAACGTTTGACGAAGACATAGCCCAATGGTCCAAAGGGTTTGATGAAGACAGTGTCCAATGGCCCAAACGTTTGATGAAAACAGAACCCAATGGTCCAAAACGTTTGATCAACACAGTGTCCAATGGCCCAAAACGTTTGATGAAGACAAAGCCCAATGGTCCAAAACGTTTGATGGAGACATAGCCCAATGGTCCAAAATCTTTCATGAAGACAGTGTCCAATGGCCAAAACGTTTGATCAAGACAGTGTCCAATGACCCAAAACATTTGATGAAGACAGTGCCCAATGGCCCAAACGTTTGATGAAGGCAGTGCCCAATGGCCCAAAACGTTTGATGAAGGCAGTGCCCTATGGCCCAAAACATTTGATGAAGACACTGCCCTATGGCCCAAAACATTTGACGAAGACTGTGCCCTATGGCCCAAAACATTTGATGAAGACAGTGCCCTATGGCCCAAAACGTTGAGATGATAACATCCCTGGGAAATCCAAGGACAGCACAGATATTATTTCTATGCAACAGGCAAGAGTTGAAAGACAGAATATATATGTATCCAGATGTTCAGTTAAGAAAAAGCTCATGCATGGGGTCGATTCCACAAAGTCAGTTTTGAATTTAGTCAAAATTTGAAATGTCATTTAATTCCTTATTTTTGGAACCTTTGAGTTAAAATTGGAAAATCTTAACATAAAAGATAAATTTACAACCTCTTCGCCCATACATTACGTATTATATCCAGACTTTAAATGCTGATTTAATTTTCGTGGCACAGGCTTCGGAAATATTTCAGTAAATACATTATCATCTACTCCTTGTTTAAGCTCTAGTGCCCTCCGTCATTTAGCAACATTTTGGAAAACGCTTTTAATGAGTAAAAAGGTTTTGAGGGAGAATCATTTTCTGAACTTACGCAGCATTATCCAGCAGCTATAATGTACAACTGCGTCACATTTTCTTTCCAGATCCAGACAGGTCCTCGTAAGATCACACCATTCGCTCTTTGTTGTAAATGAAGTATCGTTCATGAAGAAAACAGCATGAACAATTTCCCTTTAATGAAATAAATTGTGAATTGGAAGCAGGCATCCTGGAACCTAGATACGAACAAATTTGAAGTTACAGGAGTCTTAGTAGTTGAATGTCCTACCTCACAAGTCGAACACGTCACTTCGGAGACATAGCACGATGTCTCATTCGCGGTCTAAAATGGAAGCTCCTGATACCGCTCGGCCAGCGAGCAGCCTATATATCTGGCTGTTTACATGCATGGTGTGTTCTGTTGCTACTCTCACAGTTTAGCATACACTCCACCAGTTCAGAAATAGCTCTCATTAGTCAAAGACAGAGAAGCTATAACCCATGTAAGTGTTCATAAACAACCCTCACCAGTTACAAACCATTGTTCAGTAGCAGCTGTTGCAGTTGATGTAGCTGTCGTTGTCCGGTAACATACCTCATCTACCAATCAGAGGTGATGCAGCTGTCATTGTTCGGTAACATATCTCATCCACTACTCAGAAAGATTGCAGCTGTCATTGTTCGGTAACATACCTCATCCACCAGTCAGAGGTGATAACGTGTTTTTTACAAGCACGTTATGTTCTGTAGTCACTTTTAGCGTTTAACATACACACTCATTGTTCACTAACCAAGGATACAGAATAACCTTCCATTTCAGTGTTCATAAACAGCCCTCACCAGGTGATGCAACTGTCATTGTTCAGTAACATCGTTCATCTACCAGAAAGAGGTGCTGACACCGTTATTGTTCAGTAACATACCTCGTGCACCACTGAGAGGTGAGGTTACCGCCACTGTTAAGTAACATACTTCATCTACCAATCTGAGAGGATGTGACCGTCATTGTTCAGTAGCGGTAACAGACCTCATGCACCATCCTCAGGTGATATAACTGTCATTGTTCAGTAACAGGCCTCACAGACACAGATGTGTATAACAGGCATTGTTCAACATATAAACATTTGGTAGTTATAAACGTCAATATTTAGATTGTTTCATCACACACCTGTTTGGTGTTTAGCATCAATACTCAGATCGTCTCCTCATATACAGGGTTTGTGTATCCGACTAAGGTGTCAAACATCTGCGGTTCCTCCGGCTTGTACTGGAAGGTGGTCACCAGAGAGGGCCTCGGAATTCGGAAAGTCATGGTTTCCGTGCCGGACATCGTGACACTGTCCCAGGCCGAACCCACAGGCAACGTCCGGCTGTTGTAATAGGGAATGGTGTCTGTGTCTGTGGTATTGAACATTCCAGTACAGAAATTACTGCAAGGCCGCCCAACTTTGAGAGACGCCTTTATGTTGCTGCCGAAGGGTTTCTCCACTGGCGGGATTTTGAGTTGTTTTTTCTCCCCAGGATGAATGCCATTAGATGTAATGAATTTGGTCTCCTGCAACAGAAAACATATGTTTATTTATTTATTTAGCCAGTCAGCCAAAAAAAAACCTCCCGCGGACGGACTAGCGAGCTCTGGATTCGATCCTCGACGTTGCTGTTCACAGCTTTATACGAAACACATATTTATGGGCACAATGTCAATGTCACTCTTCGAACTAGAGCTAAAACGAGTAGAATCGATATCCTTCGTTGATGGCGTAGTAGATAGAATATCAAAAGAATTTCTTTAGGAAGAATGAAGTTTCAAGTTCTCTGAGGCTAGAAGTAACTTATTTACTGGCCAAATAATAACTTCTTGGCATTTGCGTGAAATTGATACGATCTTCCTTTCAGTATGACCATCGCCACGAAATACTAGTCATGTGGCATAAAGCCATAATTATTTATTCTTTAATTTTATGACTTTGCAAGGTTAGATTTTGCAATATATAGCAACATGGTTTACTCCCCTAAGTTCTCACTGGTGCGCGTGTGTGCACGTGCGTGTCTGTGTCGACAACATAGGGATAATAGGCGATAGTGCTGATACAGCATATACGGTACGTATGACTAAACAAAACAGGAATATAGTACTTATACAGTATTTACGGTATGATAACTAAATCTATACAGGAATATAGTACTGAAATAGTATATAATGTATACATGACTAAAACAAAACAGGAATATAGTACTGATAGGGTATATACGGTATATATGACTAAAAGAAAACAAGAATATATAGTACTGATACAGCATACACGACAGCCTATATATGACTAAAAAGAACATGAATATATCACTGATACAGGATATATGGTATATATGACTAAAAAGAACAGGAATATAGTATCGTTACGGTATATATGACTAAAAAGAATTGGAATATATAGTTATGTGCATAGTAAGTATATCGACATTTGATCGATGCGGAGAAGGGTCAAAGACTTCCCTTACGCTGGTAATATTTACAGTACACATTCCAATAATTCTCAAGAATGCAGACTGATTTCTACAGGACGATATACAAACGCAAACATTAAGTGTGGCTTTAAACAACAATCAAATAAATAAATACTTATACATTAAATGACGTCAGCTATAGCAGGCAATTCTACGGTATGTAGTATAAAATACTAGTAATGAAAACAAACATCAACACACAATTTGAAAGGAAAAGGAGATGGTAATAGTCTTTCTTTTTTCTATGCTAGGTTAATGAGAATTAAGCATAGTTGCATCAAAAGAGTAGCATTCGTGGCAGATGTATAGCAACGAGTCAGCAAATGTTTTAAGAGGAAGCCAACATATTATGGATAACACGAAAAATCGGTGAATATGTATCCTGCGTTGAATGGGACAAGCTTTTTTCGATCTTCACCTGTAGATTCTCCTAATGCAAAACTCAGCAAGTTATGGAAAGCACGGTATGACAGAATGCTTAGTTCTTATGAGGAGGAAAGATGAGTCTCCATGTAAAACCTTTTTCTTCAAAATGGGACAATATCTGAAGCAATTATTTTCGCGCACACTGGATTTCAAACATACAGCCGTGCACACATGCAGTAATCCTGCACACAAATTTTATTAAAAGCGGACAATACTATCTGTAGTTATTATACGGAAACCAGCTCGAAAGACCAACAGACAAAAAGACAAAATAAATATAACTCGCTTTTGCTGAAGTGTGGGATAAAATCAGTTCAGAATGAAAGTAAACATGTTTTAAAAGATCTTTCAAAAGTATGCCTTTAAGAATTTCCGAACAAAGCAGAGCAGCCAAACATATGCATACCTACGTACGTATGTATGTGTGTATGTACTTATGTATGTATGCTTGGAGTTTAATGTGGTACTTAACAGTTTTTCAGCCATATGACGACGAGGGGTCATAAGGGGTGTGAGCATATCCTATGTCTTCTTCTGACTGGGAAAGCCCATGACGCTAAAGTGTTGCCGTCAATAAAGTATCATGCCGAAGACACCAGACATGACACCCAGTCATATTATGCAGACACTGGGACAACCAGTTCGGTTTCCTTGCGCTAACCTCTTTTAACCAATAGGAAAAGCGGATATTGCCTCATAATATTCTTAATGTCACATAGATTAATTAAGCCTGAGATGTCAGAATAACTGTTTAGCAGACTTAACTGAGTGTACCAGTACCAAAATAAGATTGTGAACCAATCCTAACGGTTCATAAAACCCACAGCATATATTTCAAATATCACTGCACTTAATTCAATGAAACTAATTCAATATAAACTTGTGATCACACAAAGGGTTCATTCCTTAGACACAAGAGGTGCGAGGCAGATCTTTAGATTTACCCGATCTCACTGCCTGTGGGATCTTGTTGACAATAAGCGATCGCCAACGCTCATGGTATTGTCGTTCGCTCAATCTACCGGTTCGCTGGAGACCACTTGTTTTCCAATAATGTGGAGAGCAGTTCTGTTCGTCTCATGTGGAAGAGTTCACCAGTAACTTGCCAAAGGTTAGGGGTTTAAACTTAAAACAAGTTGATGGAATACTGTTGCTGTATACAGTCTATTGCACAGTGATGGGATGTCACAAATATGCCTAAAGGTGTAAAAAAAAACACAGTGCTGCACAAGGCGGTCTTTACTAGAAACTTATGGTGACTTTCAAAATCTATGCCGTGTACTATTGACAAACGGAATGCGGTATGGCGGTCTTGTCAGATAAAAGCGTTGTTAAGCGATGTGTTGGCAAAACATGGAAAGCACAAGGAGATTAAAGCAGTGGACAGATTTGGAGAAAACGTGGGACACACTGAATTACCGTGAGATGTTTGGAGTATTGTCTTCAAGGCTATAAATGGGGAAGAGCAAGAACAGTTAATATGGTGAACAATTGCTATTAATTGGCATCGCAAATTCATGTCGTATAATTCACAGATATCTCCATGAGCAATGAGGTTTGATCAAATACCAAACATCATAAAAACACAATTACAAAACAAATAATTCAATATGTAAATCACAAACTTTGCATTATGAGCACATATATAAGGCGTAAATTTCTATAAATGGAGTGAATTAATCAGTTTGGCATTACCAGGGCAATACCACCACACCCAGGAATCTATAGAATTAGAAATATTTGTTCAATACTGCTTTTCCCAATATATCTTTGAATGATATACGTATAGCATGAAGAATAAAACAAGAGCAGCGACTACTGTGAGATAGCTGACAAATGTTCACACGTAACCAGTGAAATACGGCCTTTTGTCATTTTACCTCATTTAGGGTTTTATTTTTATCCAAATGCTTAACTAGTAGCAAACTGCACGCCCCCTATAAGGTTTAAGTAGAATTAGATAATATACCTGTTTTCTTTTGGCATAAACACCTTCGTAACACTACAAAATCTTTACGGAAAAAGCAAATATATAATTCAATACATATGGGCTAAGGTTATTCCAAAACAACATTATGTTCGCCGCTTGTCAAAAAAAAAACGGAGCATTTAAAATAAAATAAGAACTCCATGTGTATCCCAGAGCCGTACGTAGACGGCTAAGTGTGCTGTTATACTTGATAAAGATATTGCTAATCATATTGTCTCTCTTTTCTGTCTTCCGGGTTTTCGCGTAATTCCGTTCTGAACATGTAAGCTAAACTTGATTTTCTCTGTTTTTCTTGCATAATGTCTGCTCTTGTAACTTTTCAAAACTTGACGTGACTTCGTTTATCCCGCTATGTGGACAGGCAGCTGTTCAGGATTGTACCCTTGTTTCATCCACAAAAGTTAGTGAACATATTCGTGTAAAGACACCAAAGTTAGTAAACATTCTCTTGTAAAGACACCAAAGTTAGTAAACACACTCGTGTAAAGACACCAATGTATCGTCATCGCTATATTTACGAATTGTCTGTTCATCCAATTTTTCCACTGCATGGTAATCTTAAAAACTAGAACGAACCATTTAAATAAGACAATACGACCAAAAGTCACGCGCCCTAGTAGCATAACATAAAACACCAATATTATAAACCGAAACACAGGAAAGTGTCGCTTACGACTTTACAAACCTTTGTAGTAGAGTCGATGGAATTGACCTTGGTCATAGGAACCGGTCCGGTCTTTCCTGTCCGCTTGTTATATCTGTAAGCAAAGATCTTATAACTTATCGATTTATTGATTGACTAATGTTTAATGCAGTAAAGAAGATTTGACCCGCAGAACAGCAATCAATTCCATGGGTTAGTCGATACATGCATCAATTGGTCAACTTTCATGTGATCATGGAGGTCTATATAGGCTTACCCCCATGATCTAATCTACCCCCCTCGCGATCACTTCGCCAGGATGAATCATTCCATCGTTGGTCTATCATATATGTACCCACTGTAATGTCACACCATTATCGTAATCACAAACACTCAATCACTGTGTCATTCACGGTGCTGATACATGTACACCACTAACCAATAGAGTCACACATGTCATTCACATTCACTCACTTGCATAGTCACTGCGTCGATCACAAAGCTAATGTGCCACATAACTTACCGTTGTTAACCACAAAGTCAACTTATAATTGTCATCACACATATGGTCACTCAGTCAGTCATTGTGTCAACCACGTGTTCATCACTCACCTTTCCATGTTTACCGCGATGTGATCGTCTTTATCACAGACACGGTCACTCACTTAGTCACTGTGTCGATTACAATGTTGGTACCAGGTACATCCCTAACCTTTGGTAACTTCGATATCACACAAATATCGTTAGTCACTCAGCCATTGCGTCAATCATTAACGTTACTTGGGCATCATTACTTTTGGCCATTCTCTCATAAAATCGCTGTGTCGGTCACAGTGTGGGGATGTAGCACATCACTCACCTTCCGTCACTCACTCACAAACACGGTCGCCGTGTCGGTCACAGTGTGGGGCTATAACAGACCACTCGTCTTTGGTTACTCCCTCACAAACGCGGTCGCTGTGTTGGTCACAGTGTGGGGCTATAACAGACCACTCGTCTTTGGTTACTCCCTCACAAACGCGGTCGCTGTGTCGGTCACAATGTGGGGGTATAGCACATCACCCTACTTTGCCAACGATCGGCATCACACACTTATCGCAATCACAACTCACTCAACCAGTCAATGTGTTGGTCGCAATGTCGATACTTATACATTACTAACCTTTGGTAACTTCGATGTCACACTATTATCATCATCACAAAATGGGTCACTCATTCAGTCACTGTGTCAGTCATAATCTTGATACGGCTCACGTCACTCACTTCTGGAAAGCTTAGTGTGACACATTTATCATTATCATAAACACGGCTAATACCCCGGTCACCATATTAATCACTGATATGTTCACCCGGTATCACAGAGTTATCACAATCTGTAAGCGTCTCTTACATCAAACAACGACTTCATATCACTCACCTTATGTAACACCGGTATAATACAATCAGCGTAACCATGAGCACGGCCGGGCCCAACACTGCTACCACGATGCAAGTCGAGTCACATGACAGTCCGGGGGGCGTCACCGACCCGCCAATCAGAGGGGTGGTCGCCTCCGTTGTCACGGGCTGCACCCCATCTACTGTTTTATCTCCAGCGTCAGACAGAGAAGTACTATTTTCCACAGCTGACGGTGTGGTGTTTCCACCAGGGACACCTGAAGAAGGAACAACTAAAGTTGTCGGAGGACGTCGACACGAATAATCTCTGTTTTTCCAGCCACAGTTGTTGAAATACGTGTCGTTCAAAGAAGAACAAGTCAAGTTGAAGTCACAAACACAAGCATCTAGTGCGGAGAACACAGTATCACAGTCTACGTCATACTGAGAAATACAACGATCCAAGATGGCCGCCACCTCGTCACAGTCCAGGCGGGAGCTGTGTTGACAGATTAATGAGAGGTTCCAAACGGGAGGACATGGGGCCGTCTCAAGGAATAGGAACTCTTCTGGGACCAATCTTGCACAAGAGTCGTTACATTGCATCACCTGCAGGCAAAAGTGTTGAAGTTTGATGACTTCAGCGAAACTTACCCTGTTGACTTATTGCCATCTCATTTCTAGAAATGATGCTACATTTACTAGCATGCGAGCAATTTAAATTGAGTTTTTGAGACGACTGTGAAACAATTTAAATATTTGTTAAGAAAATTTAAGCGAACCATTACATTTCTCAGGTGAATAAGTTTAAAAACACATGCAGAGCAATTAATCCGTGAGCTAACCAGTGCCAAACAATGTATTTTATAAGATTGTATGTATGTAAACGATTTCGTGTTCAGTTTAATCCTCACATGGCGATATAATTATGTTTGATTATAGCCTTGGGAAAGACTTCACTCAGTGAAACTGTACGTGAGCGCTAATTTGTAAACCACCTATTCAATGTTGATGACTGAATTGGGCTCATGTAGCCCTGGGCTGGAAATCTCAGCGACGAACTAACAAAGTTAATGACCTGTCTCTATAATCAGTTAGCATTACCATTAAGATGTGAGAAGAACATGCAATGCTACGACTCGCTATGTTTCTTACGGGAGTGTGGATGACGTCAAACGCAGACTGCATCCCTGAGGTGAGGGCGTGGATTAGAGCGTTACTCACAAGCCACAGAGTCCACAGACACACGACGTGTAAACCAGACATCGTACTTTTCTACAGACCGTATAATGCTCCCGTCTTATACCACGCACATCCTAGACTCTGTAGCTGTACTATCCGATCAGACGTATAACTGAACAACGCCATGAAAGTTCAATCTCCAACCCACTGTGGGGTAGTCGCATCGGATTTCTCCCATTTTACGTGAGATGAAGTAATTCAGAAGTCATACTTCATGGAGGGTTGTATAATTCTTCAGTATCATACAAGTTTAAATTTCAACCAGCTAGAGTAACTTCAGTGCAGTCTTCCCTTATAACACAGAAAGGAGCAATTCCGAGATCATACTTCGAGGCGAGACGTATAATTCTCCCATCTACACCACTAACAGCATACTTCTGCTGAACGCATATTATCTCAACCCATTTCATACATAGGAAGCGAAGTCAAAGTTGACCTCACACAAGTACTTCTGGGTCTGTCGTATAATCCTCTTTACTCAAGCATACAGTCAACCCTATAACATAACACTGCAGGCCTCGAGCATTATCTTCTGTTCCCATACATCTGGACCGTTATTATCACATTGTTGATGTAGATGTAGGGTTCTTCCTCGATAATGCCAAGCTGTAAACAATGAAAAATACAAATATTAGCTTCAAAAAAAAAAACATACAATAAATCGAGTTACGACCATCGCACCCGACTGTCACACTACCAAACCCCTAATTCGGAAATTCCAAACAAAATTGTTAACTGTAGTCTTTCCGAACTGGATTGCATTAAGTAAAACTGATGATTAGCTGATAAAATATAACCTACATGTATATTAAAGAACGTCAATGGCGAGGTCTTAAATAAATCTCTTCCGCCGTGGTGATTTTACACTGACCAATCCTTACAGACCAAACTACATGTACATACCGTTCGTGTCCTTTACCATGTATCCCAGTTGGCTGCTGCCAACACGAGTACTACGATAACCCAGACTATATAATACATGCTCACAGTCGGCACACTTCTCCAATTTCCGGTGTCAGATGAACTCTCGTTAACGCATGTACAACGAAATACTTAAAAAGCGCATAAGAAAAAAAACCATCAGTAACCGTATAAGGATTGGTGATTTTCGGAAGTGAACACGGTTTGCGCTATTCACAGCAAACTACTAGTATATGGGAATATGAACATCGGTTATACATGTGTATGCATAAAACCCACAATTAAAATTAAGACCGAACAATGAGGTTTAAAAAGTTGTATAGCTAAACTGGAAGTACCAGCATCGTCGAATAGCTAGACGTATACATCGACACAGGCGTCGCGAGTTGTATATTTGGCTATGAATATCTTAGTTATTGATACAGCTGGCTACGTTGGGTCTTCCAGCTAACTGCGGATTGTCGCGGGTTTGAGCCCGGTTTCCTCCTACCGTAATGCTGGTCACCATTAAAAGAATAAATAAATATGTAGTCAGAAATAAAATGTAGAAGCGTAAGCCTTGTTTGGTGGTCCCCACCCCCTTCCCTCACCCACCTTCACTCCATCAGCGTACCATGCAGAAGCCGCTCAAAGATCACAGTAAGTGTGGGAGACACAAGGAAATATCCCATCAGCCTCTCAAGTGGACAGACGATATTCTAATTACATGTAAATTACGCTAATTACCGCAGGCAAACACTTGTTTACGCCGAAATATTTTCTATCAGCCCAAATCTACATTTGAAGTCCTAAAAGTACGTGGGCAGGCACAAGAGAGATATCCTGATTAACGAAGGGTGGAGGAACTATAACCTGAACTGAGTGAGTTATCAAACGAGATCACTTTAAAGTTTGTCTGAAAATTCGACTTTAATTGCTTTATTTTCGTATTTCATCTAGTAGTTGCAATGTTTGTGCATACAGAAGAAATTAGCCTTAGCCAGCTATGATTCAGTCTTTCAACGCTGGGCTCATATGTAATCACTCAACAGATGAGGTAATTGTTAAAATAATACCATATTTAGCATCATCTTAAGACTTCCCATAAGAATATCTGGTGATCCCATGCATGTCAATCCAAGAGTGTTTTTAGTAATTGTGATTCACTGACTTTGTCTATCCAAATGAGAAAAACCTCCCATGATTCGTTTGTTTTGATAAGCAGATTGTAAACTGATTAAAATTCCTCACATTCCTGACCTTAAACACGGTCAAAAACATTACAAGAGTGATGATCTAGATATTTGCAAATTTATAGAATACATGTAATTAATATGCAAATTAGAGAATTCAAAACGCTGAACAGATTCACAGTGATGAGGTAAGGTATAGCTATGTACTAATATATCATGCCTAAATAGCAAATATTTCTGCTTAATAATTTTCTTTTAGCAACTGCTATTTTAATACCGCTACTGCGGAGAGGAGAACGTGGATTAGTGATGCGGTTCATAACCAACGACAGAAAAAAAAAACTGAAGGTATCATTGGTCACGGTATGAAGACTGTACTCCTGTTAGGGGTCATTTTAAGAGAGAGAAAAACTTTTCGCTTTGTTTCAATCCTTGCAAACTCAAAAGTACGCCTCGTCAAAAATCGCAAAGCGACTTCACAGGGAAAAGATGACCTGAGCTGCCAGTGTCCTAATCCATTGCCTTTGCGAAAGGTTATATCATGCTGTCTTAGAAGTAACTTGGCCTTGCTTCTTTAGTACAATTGCAAATCAATACCACATGGCTGTGAGTGATATTATCTTCCTATGTGGTAAGACCAACCCATTAGGCAAATCTTTTACATCTACATGAAGCTCTGTGGAGCTCACTTGGTTGGTGCCTATCATTATGAATTAAATCCACGATGAGAAGCGGGATTTCGCATTACAAGAACTATGTCCCAGCGCAATCGACTACAGTACTAAATAACACGATACTTCCAAAATTTATGACCATTTTCTACTAATCACCCTCCTGCATTACAAATTGACGAAAATTCATGTGAAATTTTGTATGATTGACAGGAGCTCACACATAACTTTTGATTTCTTACCAACTATATAACGTATAATCGATTTTTTGTATGTACTACCGTTTCTTGCAACTGAGCAATTACTTGGTGAAAGATTCCATGGAACTCTAGGTGATTTACTGTAACTATATGTACATGTGTAGGCCTTTCTAGACATAGAACAAATGAAATTTGCATTGTTGTACGAAATCCTGTGCATTTTATTTCACAGCCGCTCTAAGAATCACACGATGCACACCATGGTACCAATATATAAAGCATGCAGTCGTTAAATTGGTTACAGGTGTTGAGGAATAGGGACTTTGAGCAGGCGTACATTGCATCCAATCTTGCTACAGAATCCGTATTCTCCGGTCATTGGATTTCGTTGTCAACAGCTTATCTTTCAAGCAGCCAGCACGAACATGTATCTTGCCCGAAGTTCGAGTATGAAACATGGCGGACGAAAGTTTGACTTCTCAGATTTAAAATTTTCAACGGCTGGATTATTGTCAGAGGACTGCTTTCCAGTGCAAGTTTTGACATCTTTAAAAACTCGGATAATTTTCATTCAATGTATACCAAATATTAGGATGAACTCGAGTTCTAAAGGTTTCTGAAATTTTCCTGCTGAGCGACATAAGACCACGACAAGAGCTATAGTGTGGCACGGTACTGCATGAAGTACCAGCTGAGGTTGCCTAATCATACCCTGTTTTTATAAGCTTCCATTTGGCATCAGTATAATTCTATAAATTACATATAAAGTATTAGGCCCACATGATTTATACCCTCTACATTCATCACCCCTCTTGAGCCCCATGGTCCCGTTGATCACATAAAGTGTTCAGAGCACCCACGAAAAGACCGAGCTATATGCAATGATTTGCAAGGATAACATTATTTCCCAAAACATGCTGAAGTATGCATAGACTAAAAGTAGGTGATATGGCGTGTCTCCGTGACAAAAGCTGCGAGAATTCCAAGTCTTATTGTGTCCTTTAACTGACAGGCGCACAATACTATGTAATATGGTACGCCCTACTTCAGCCATGGCGACGGATTGTGTGTAAACATACATCCCATGTTTCACCAAATATACATGTAATATATGAACAGACATGAACACCATCGATGTATAAATTTATTTGAGTTATAATTTAACTCTGTTTGCACAGCCTTCTTTTCTCAAAAAGCGTTCAGCATGAAGGGGTAGTGCAACCATACGTATCAGTATAATGTCTCGGGCGGGGCGCCTTACTTGCCTTCGGTAAGGCGTCACAGTGAAACAGCACTGGATAAAAGAGCGGTGAAGTCCGTCCTGCAACAAGGAGGCACTTTACATGCACTCTAAGGATTCCTTCGTCGTCATATGACTGAAATATTGTTAAGAACGACGTTAAACCCCAAGCACGCACTCACTCACTCACTCACTCAAAGGTTACGTTTGTACATGTTTAAATGAAGCTGTGCATTGAGAAAGTACATGGTAACCATGAGTTCTGAATAAAGAACAATACTAAGTCCTATGTTTTTCCCTATTTGCTCACAAGTACTCAATGCCCACGTTCCATGAAGCCGATGCTATCACCATGATGTCGCTGAAATACTGTCAATGAAGCTTTAAACCCAAATCATTCATTCATACATCCTGAATTACCTCAATCTCCCAGATGTAGCACGGCCACTACGACAGTAGCTATCTGTGTAAGCTCCCACATACATGTAGGCTGTGCCTGACTGTCTACCTGTACTTGTACATAGACAGTCACAAACACATGTTACCTGACATGACGTCGTGATCACATACGTCCACAGTGAAGACTCGGCTTATCTAAGCTTGTGTGTTGAACATGGTGACCTAATAATATTAATCAATGCATGCAAATATCTGCGCTGTGTGACGCAAAGTCCAAATCACTCCATCACTGATCACTCCTAGCTCCAGCTGGGTTTTTTTCCAACCCACAGGGTGCGATTCGATGACATACTTTCCCAGTTTTACATACATTAATGCTTGTACAGGTTTGCTTTGTCCCACAATAGATTTTACATATGTTTGTGTAGCTACAGATTCATCTCGCTGATTAAATCACATGCTGCTTGGTTCACAACACACGTTAACAGATTACTCGGCTTAGTATAGATTGCATTTGTCTCGCCACAGATCGCTGTTTTCTGTGTGGTGTTTTTGTGAGGCAGCACTATAAATGTGACGACTTTAGGTACGGCCTGTTACAAGATATATTCATAATATGCTTGAACAGGTATCTCGCAAACATGCCCAAGGGTGTAAGGATTTCATACAAAGTATATATATATATATATATATATATATATATATATATATATATATATATATATATATATATATATATATACACCACTTAGTGGCGGCCAAACTGTCAAACTCCAAGAAAATGGAATTTATCATATACAAATCGCCGTATTATAAGCAATATTTAGTCAGTAACTTTCCACATTATAGTGAATTCACCATTTACTATTCACGTAAACTGAGCGATTTTCACTATGTTTCTCTTAGTATTCCCCCGGACTTTAACAGCAGCCACTACTATAATGTTGTCAGCTTACTTTTATAAGTGTATTGTTGATGTTTAAACGTTTGATTCCCATGGCTACTGTTGTTTTGTTGTCAATTAACAGTGCTGTGGAAAGGTATCTTGATACGCAGTAATCTTGTTACGAACAAACAAATCCCCATCCTTATGACACATTAATCAATTCTGAGAATTTCACCTGGATACGGCACGTGGTGACGGTAAACTAGACGATACCTGGTCACGTGACTCGATTTGTTAGAGATTAGTAACATAGTAACGACCATGTCCACTGCAAATGTCCCCTACTAAATCTATCAACACACACGTCTTCATAATTATAAAGCGCTCTATAACACAGCGAGTTTGGGTAACTCAGAACTAGCCCTGACCATATAGTATTGTCAGATATATTCAATGCATGTCTCCATAGAGCTGATAAATTAAAGTGGTTTTGATGATATAAATAAATGTGCACCTGTTTTCGACTGAGTGAGGATCAGAATGACGAGTGTTACCTTCAAGGTACACATGACATATGTGCTGAGGTCAATTTTGCTAAGCACTTTAATATTTGTTCACACACATTTAATGTAGATCCACACTTTTTCAAATCTCATGATGGATCCTCCCTATTTTTTTTTGGGGGGGGGGTCCCCCCTTCCCTCCTCCAACTCAACGCTTCCACATAAAACACCTCTTTTCCAAAAATTAACCGCCAAAAATCCTCACGACGAGATATGCTACTTCCTCGAATAGGTTTATCTGCACACTGGGCATCATGGCTCTAAAACTATGCTTTATACCTTTCCACATGTTCTAGGCGTTAGACCACACATATGCTAAGGCGCTGTCGGTTGCAGGAACAGCCTGTAGAAGCCTTGCTCGGACCTTCTGTAACTAACATCGCGGGCATCGGTGTGCAAAATTTTCCAGACTATAAGTAGGCCTATATACAGTATAATCTAATGAATACATTTGCTTCGGCTTATAAACATATAAAGCAACATTTATTAAACTGCGGCCCTTGTTTGTAGACACAACGGACGATATAGGGGCCTGCTACGAGCAAACGCTTGAACTACATGTGTTAACAGATAACACTACTCACCGTGAAGTGGGATATATAGCACTGGCATGGTGTGGAAGCTTCTTCTTCCGTACAGTATCCGTCTTCACACCTGGTCTCTGTATAATACACGAAATCCAGTTATTTGTACACGGGACCATAAGCCGAATCTCCGGTCTCCGGTACAAATCGTACACGTGCGTGTCCTTCACTTGGCATAGGCCTATATTACTGCTGGCCTTCCAGTCGCCAGCGAGCGACACAGATGAAGCATTCCGTCAGCTATTGTGCAGTTAAACTATGGCATTCCGTGATCTATTATGCGCTCAAAGGCATTTCAGTACATTCCTAAGAGGCCTTTTTGCATCGAGCGCTTTAATCATTTTTTTTTTTGCCACGATTTGAATTAAATGAAATAGTTTAAAGGAGAACAACAGCTCTGGATTCCTTTGTGTTTCATATTCTCCTATTTTTATACATCTTAATTCATGTGTGACGAAGTTTACAGGGGACTTTGTACGTATTAGCATCTTGACTTATCGCCTTGTTTAATCTGACAGTAAACAGCCGTGGGCGTGATGGGGCGGGATATAGAGGGGGGGGGGGGGGTAACTGGGCCTATAGACAGCTACAATTAATAACTGAAAAGTTAACCATTAAAATATAGTCATAGATAAATCGCAATGTATCCTTTTGCTAATATGCATGGCAATAAAATGCCGTTGTTGTTTTTCTATTCGTTAAAAACGTTAACCATGAAATATGATGCCTATCATTAGCTCATACATATGTATGAGGTGAGAACGAAGCGTTTCGCGATGCGGTCTGCTGGACGTACACTGCGCAGATACGGCATACAGCGGACGGCTTCCTGAATTTGACACCGGCAAGGTACCCTGGCAAATATGCACCTGAATCCTGCCCACCCAGACCATTTAAGTCCTAAGGCACCTGCAATTAACCGTCGTTCTTTGTTTCACGCTCTTTCTATTTAATGAGAGATGGCCTTTACTTTGAGAAGCCATAACGTAGATGACTGTCGCAGACTAATGAACTCCACTTAATAGTGTAGGAATGCCGATAGTATTGCTTTTATTACATCTCCAGGCCTGAGGCGTCGTAAACCACATAGAGGGTATATGACTGTCGGAAGAGACACTAATCCTTTTATAACCGTTTCGGTGGCCATATGGTTAGGAGACCTGTCGGGAGATCCACAATCAAACCCAGTCATACCAAAGATTTGAACAATATGCTAGTTCTCGCTGCCTGGCTCGGAACCCAGTGCTAAAATTTAGAGCATTCAAACAGAACTGGTTGACCCGGTTCCAAAATGATGTGACTGGGGCGAGGTGTCATGTCTGGTGTGTTCAGCACGATACTTTGGTGACATGGGCTCGCCCTGCCAGAAGAAGACACAATATATGTACACACAACTAATGGGTCCTCGTCGTCGTACTACTGAAAAATTGTCGGAGACAAGTTCTGACCCAACAAACGAGTTGGAAGATGTAATGCTATATGCAACAGTGGACAGGACAAATTGCGCATCCAGCATAGTGTCAAATAGTACATTGGCCAGTAACTGGGTCAGTCATGTTATCGCTAAAACTATTCATCTAATCATCCATACCGGCCTGGATAGCACAGTTGGTAGAGCGTCCGCTTCAGGACCGGTAGATCCAGGATCAATCCTTGATCGAGTCACACCTAAGACTTTAAAAGAGGAAGTTGTAACTTCCTCACTTGGCGTTCGGCATGAAGGGGATAGTGCAACGACTGGTTGACCCGTATCAGTATAATGGCTCGGGCGGGGCGTCTTACTTGCCTTCGGTAAGTCGTCTCAGTGATGCAGCACTAAATAAAAGAGCGGTGGAAATCTGTCCTGCAACAAGGAGGCACATTTCACGTACATGCACCCTAAGGATTCCTTCGTCGTCATATGACCCCAAGCACTCACTCACTCTAATCATCCACAGAGCCAGCGTTGTTTGTACTGCAGCATTAAGTGAGCCTATGTCTTACTATTTGCAAATGGGAGCAGATAGAAACGATAAACCATTAATGGATGTATGAAATGCCAGGCCACTTCTTATCACCTGATACCCATGTACCATTAATCACCTGATACCCATGTGCTCATTAATCAAATGATACCCATGTACGTGTCGCATCTGTTTGTTGTCCTTTCTGTCATTTTCTCTTTTAGAGTATTTCACTTTAGAGTATCTCATCCATCCCATTTCAATGCATCTATTGCACAACTGCTATCCATGCAGCCTTTATATGTAACGGCAGGTTTCTGTCCAGAGCAAAATCACAAAATACAAGCCTTTGTTTTATGGTTTACTGTTTAAGTGTGAACGAAATGAGCACAGAGCAAAAAAGTAGCGATTGGCTTGGAAAATATGAAAATAAAACACATCTATCAATACAGAAAACATTACGTGTGGCTCATCAGTACTTTCTGTCATCCATAACATGCATGTCCGTATTAGATTTAAGTCGGAGAAGCAGACATTATTCAGTTATATGCGCTTACACAACACGATTAGCTCACTAAAGCAAGCATTAACTGGAATAATTACACAACACTTCTTCACTATTACTTGTGTGGTTGTTAGCAACCGTAATTACACATATGGCAATACCTGTACTGTACTTTAAACTACATTAGACCAACGATAGAAATGTACTGTCTAACATTTTCAGTCAATAATATTTCTGGGACAGGACATGCTGACACATCAATCCGTTGCCCGTACAAGGACAATATATTGACTGGCCACAGGTGTTTCAAATACAGCAAAAAGCTGGTTAATAATAATAAAAAAAATCAGCAAAAGTAAATACAAGGGGCATAACTCTTTAGTCAATCACATCTCCTTGGAAATGATGACTAGTATTAACTGTCTACCTGTAATATGTTACGTTTAATTTGCTTTCCCAACGCCGTAGGCATACCATCAACTGAAAGAGCAATGACAAACACCTGTTTAATTGACCAAAGTGGTTAATTACTAGAAAAACAGACATGTCCTGAACGACAATTTCAAACATTACAAGTTCAATGTGATTGACATCTTCCGCCCGTCCTCTCAGGAGCTTTTACACCTTAATTTGGGTCGTGAGCATTACACGGACATCTCAATAGTACCCACTATTTGATGTGATAAAAAAAATATAATAGTGACATACCAGTTGTTAGCAGGACCAAGCCAAAACATACCTAAAAAAACTAAATGCAACTGCCGTTTTGTCCAAAGCTAAATGTACACACGTGAGTGTAGCATAATGACCCAAGAGCCTCTCGAACAACCAGTGCTGTCACGCAACCGAGACAATGTAATCTTAACATAACTGTAAATCGTGATCATCGGTTACCTGATGACTTGCCTGCGACCGATGAATTAGTCGGGTCTTTGACGATAAATCACGTCTTTGATGATGAAATACTTTAAAGTGAAACGTGCTCTCTACATATAATTAAGACATCTCACGGATATTTTACTTACATCATTCCTAAACCACTTCAAAAGCTTTTTCGGGGCGCTTTTTTTAATCATTATAATGGACGAGTGTCAAAATGCCTACGCTTGACGTGTTCTATACTGTATACAGTCTAGTTTCGCACACGTCCTTGGACTCAGAAGTCATATAATTGCTCACTGAATTCGCTTGCTCCATCAACGTTTTAAAAGCTTAAAACTGATAGACTAGTTTAAAGTTTATTTTTAATAATAACTCAGTTCACTTCAATGATAAATTATATCACAGGTAGGCCTACACGTGCAAATATACGTACATGTACCATCATGGGGCCAACAATTACCCAACTGTATACATCAGGTTTCTTAAAATTAACCTGTATGAAATAATTTCTATTTGAAGTGCAGTGGCATGGTAATATGAATGATCATTCTCTATAGGGGCCACCCAGGGGGCTGAACAGACGTTAGGAAAAAATAAGCTTAGTTTCATTTTAATGTGAAATTATAATTTAACAAGGGGGCCTCAGTGGCCGAGGGCACGCCAGCACAGTGCAATGACCCAGGAGCCTCCCACCAGTGCGGTCGGTGTGAGTTCAAGTCCAGCTTATGCTGGCTTCCTCTTCGGCTATACGCGGGAAGGTCTTCCAGCATGCTGATAGTCGTGGGTTTCTGTCCGGTTTCTTTCCACTGAAATGCCGTACACCTTGAGTACGGTGTAAAACATCAATCAAATAAATAAAATATTTACGACTATTACGTTTAAGTTTATGCAATTATAGAAGGCTTAACAATCATCCTCGATGTTGCATGTCGTTTTGCAAAATATGTTGTCCAACTGACAATTTATCCCAAAGGCAAAAATTCCCAAGCTTCTTAAGAAGCCTGAAAATGGCTATAGGGCCAGTATAGGAACTATTGTTTATAGGTATTCTCAAGAATATTTCACTAATGTGATGTAGGACAGTTTAAAATATATGGATGGATGAATACCGTTTGCAGTATACAAAGGATTATTTTTTAATAAAAACTATATACGGTACCCATTAAAGATACATTCACAGAGCAAGAATTGATCGTATTTGATGATAACAATCAGACGTTCATACGGACAAAGAGACACCATTACATACATACCTCCTTTTCCTTTAGTGGAGAGAGGGGGCTAACATTGCACATACATATCAGTCATCAAACATCTCTGAGCGGTGACGATACCTGTATGGCTTTAGGCATATCTGATAACATCACTATCTGCTACACGATCATGCTGTGTGACATCATTACAGTCAGCTAAACATGAAGCGTGGGGAAAGCTACTTCACCCTGAATACTAATCCGTGGCTAATCCGTTAATCTGTTGCCGTTTTTGTGTTGTATACAGCCAGCGGCAATAATTAACACACCTGAGTAATGGAGCATCGGACAGGATAAGGTATTGTACGTACATGTTAGTATGCGTGACGTCATCCTACATCTATAGGTACTTTTGAACAGTACATATACTACATAGTACATGCCCTTATACTTATTTGATTGGTGATCAAGCCATACACAAGATTAAACGTTTGCTGTGACGTCATGGTGTTTTCAGCGCAGTTGATTATTTTTCAAGAATTCATGATTGCAAATTTGTGATTGACTGAGTGCGCCTGCGATTAGTCTACTGTAGAGCGAGATTCGGTCACACCAACACAAGGCGTTAAAACATTCCAATATCCCATGCTTTCTGGGGAGATCATACAACCTTCTCCTGTTAAACAACTTTCTTTGTCTAACCGGTCGTGAGAATGTTATACGTGAAAGGTCCATTCGTTTCTGATCAATGTGAAATTTATTTTCTAACAGTTTTGTTTTTCGCCTTCCTTTCAAATTCACCAAATGTTGCCTGCGTGAGCAAAGGCAGAGAGGTGGTATCAATTCTCTAAGCCACAAATATGAACAGCAAAAGGTGAGGTTGTACTGAGGTGAACAGGTGGGTCTGATTTGTGGTATTCTGATTACGAACATGGATATATCGAGGCCTGGTTGTGTCAATGTGACAGGGATTGTATAATCTACTACCAGACTTCTCGCAGATGATATGTAAGCAGTTCGGATTTACTTTCCCGCATAACTAATCATAAACCGAGTCCCTGTCCGTAATCTTACAGACTCAATGTATGCCCATGAAGTAACCTATATAGAGTTCAACCGATTGGACTAAACGCTGTAACGTTGTTGCCCTAAAACGTCATGTAACACTGTCACAAAAGATCAACCATGCTACGAATTATATTCCACTATGCAAATAACTCGGCTCAGCCGGCACGAAAGAGCATCACTGACGCTATCTGTGATGTAACGTTTTTATTATTATTATTATTATTATTATTTGTTTGAAATGACACTGCGCGATTTTTGAAAAGGAATTGACACTTGTTACATTTTTACAAACACGTTTAAGTATGAGAAACAACTCGCAACAGATGATTCTTAAAAAAGGAATCGACTCGGCGTTCCGGCTTTAACTCAAATGGGATCATTCACATGTGCGCCTATGGCGCCTGTGTGGCCTTGTAAAGACTCACAAAACAAAAAATGCTAAAAATGATCGGCGAGAGTGGAATTTGAATCCAGGGAACAGTGTAGAAACAGAAGACAGGCACCTTGCATCACCAGGTTCATGTACTGACTGTCAAGCCTCGAGTATGGCGTACAGGCCGATGTCCCGCTGTTGCGTCATACGGAAGCGGGCCATGGTCTAGTGCTAAAGACGCTTGTCTTTCAATCGCTTGGGCGTCTCAACAGGGACCGCTTCAGTCCCGGTCAGTACAGTATAGACTGCATATATCTTTGCGTCCTACATTCCCGGAAAGGTCCTCCACTTGTAAAACTGACGTAAAAATGGAAAATTCTGTGGTGTGAAGTTAAACACAAACAAACCTATACATTTTTCTCGTATGGCAAACGAGGCCACATAAAATTTATTGTTTATTGATTGTCTCCATTGTGTTTTACTTTATTGTTTGACTGGTGTTTTGCGCTCTACACAAGAATATTTCACTATACTTAACGGCTGCCAGTGTTATGGTGGGAGGAAAACCGGGCAGGACACGGGGAAAACCCACGACCATCCGCCGGTTGCTGGAAGACCTTCCCACGTACGGCCGGAGAGGAAGCTAGTGAGAACTAGACTTGAATTCACAGCGCCAGCATTGGCGAGAGGCTCCTGAGTCGTTCCACACTTAACAATTTTTAAGTCATGAGATGACGTGGAGTCGTTACGTGTGTGTACACAGTGTGTCTCCTTGTAGCTGGAGGGGCCTCCGTGGCTCAGCTGCTTAGCGCGCTAGCTCAGCACTCAAACAATTAATCTGTTAAACCTGAGTGATGCTAGAATGTATTCTGTTATTACAGCAGATTGTTCTGTTAAATACAACACACATATTCTATCAATTCAACATAGTCATTCTCTTAGCCTAACAGGATATTATGTTGAATGTGGCACATTATGTAATAATAACAGAATACATTCTAGCATCACTCAGACAACAACTAGAGTTTCTACTAAAATTGACAAATTAATTTTTTGAGTGTACAAAAGGAAAATAAAATGACCACCGACCTCTGGTAAGTATACAGCTGACATTTGAACGGAATGTACTTGGGCCTCCGTGGGCAAGGTGGTCAGCGTACCAGCACAACGCAATGACACAAGAGCCTCTTAACAATGTGGTTGCTATGAATTCTGCAGCCGTACGTAGAAAAGTTTGTCAGCAACCTGCGGATGGTTGTAGGTTTCCACCAGGCTCTCTCTGGTTTCCTCCCACAATATATGCTTGGGGTTTAACGTACAACTTAATTTTTCCGTCACTTAACGACGAGAGGTCATTAGATGTGAGTTCATATATTGTGTCTTCTTGTGACCGGGTGAGTCCATGTCACCGAAGTGCTGCCGACACTGAAGTATCACGACGAAGACATCCAGACATGACACCCCACCCATTCACATATACTGACTGGCACCGGGCCAACCAGTCATGTTTCCTTGTTCTAACTTCTCAGTGCTGAGCGTTAAGCTAGGCCTGAGCAAGTACATTTTTAATGTTTTTAATAGGACACAACACGGCCGGTTTGATCCCGGGGTCCCCGACTCCGAGGTGGATGGTTGAACATCAAGTTGTTGACCTATTACTATATGGGGACCGCAAACAACAACCAGTAAAAATCTCGTGAGCAGTGAGTGCATGAGGCGTGAAGCGCAAGTCCAATTTAAGGCCTACACATGTGCAATATAAATAAATGCTCCGGCTTAACCTATGATTATTTGTTTATTTTCAGCTTTAACTTTCACTCAACGACGCATTAAATTGTAATGAACAAGTTAAACCAATTTGCATAATTCCCATTCGCCTACCGTACCTTATTTAGCATACTTGTCACAACATCGCTTGAACTTGCCGAACAGGTTTTGTCAGCCTTCCCTCTCACAAGCCTAAATTCGCCGCTGAGGTGAAAATGGACTTTTCAGACAGCTTGATCTTGTTCAGCCTTTACACGCATTAAAAACAGTCGACGAGGATGGGATTCGAACCCACGCGGGGAGACCCCAATGGATTAGCAGTCCATCGCCTTAACCACTCGGCCACCTCGTCAGTTAGGCCGAGTGCAAGATCTTATTGTACAGTTACATACTAAGAAGCATACTTGATGTAATATGCAACATATTGTTCATTAAATAAGAATTAATTGTTTCCTAAATTATGTCAGTACTATTAAACGACTAAATTGTCCTTTAATCTGAAATTCATATTGTTTTCAGAGATAGAAAGTGGTTGGCAAAGTGTCAACTCTTGCATAAACCACCATGCATAAACAGATAAATAATTGATCGCTTGTAAATGTCATTCGACTTGTCAGTAGGTATAAATTGTTAACCAGTATATATCTGGGGCATCTCATGCAAAGCGATTGTAGGCTAAGTTGATTGTAACTGCCATGGTGACACGTAATGAAAACATAGGTTGCCATGGTAGTTATGGTTGCTTTGCGCAAGAGGCCCCAGGACTGGAAATTCTGTCACCGTGTAGGTGTAGGCTGTTTACCGCACCGCATATCACTATTTTAGACATTCCAGAGTAGGCCTATAATTAAAAAAGTATAAATATTATACCGGAACATAAATTTCAAACTGTCAAATTAATCCTTAATTAATTAATTCGTTGACTTTAGAAATGACTGGGACTGTTATACCAGTCCCAGTATGGAGGTATACAGGCCCTACCTCCATGGTCCCAGGTAATACCAATGCATGAGTACAAAATAGTAGGCCCTGCTTCGAAAATGCAATGATCATTCCGCATTTTCGAGCTATTGAAATCTATTTAGAACCAATAAAAAAACTGAACGATATTTTATCTGCATGTTTGTGCTCTTTGTATACCGGTACCGTATTTTAATCTGGGATATAAAATCCACTTGGAAAACAGACTCATATGAACCGGCATGTTTTGTTTTTAAGACATTGAATGTTAGTGTGAAACAAACAATGAAAACATACTGGAACTTGAATGATATATGATATATAGTCATCTAGATATAAAACAAAAAATTCATTGAGTGTAAGAAAAATGATACTTTCACACATAAATTAAGCTTGAAATCACATTAAAGAAATTTCCTTACTGGTACGCATGTTGTTATCAATAAATGAAACTTACAGGGACAGTGAATGTCACAGTTTATAATTATCATTATATCCATTAAAAAAAATATTTAAAACGCAACTTATGATGATGACTGTAACCAATATAATGCCCGTCAACTGCATACACATGTGTATATGTGACGTTACCTCTGAAGTCGTTATTGTAAGCTGGACATGGATTTAATTTGTTCCTTTTGCATGGACAAATCTAGAAATTATACTAGGCCTAATTACTGGAACTTGTATTAATATTGTTCCTCCTTGCTACTAGTGGGCCTAATCCTGGTTTCCTCTGCTCATAACACTGTTTGTGCGGACAAATGAAAGTGACCGTCTTTTCCTTTCATGGTCCTAAAATCAAGCTTTATGAGTGAGTCATGATGAAAATCTAGTTAGACAGCACGATCCTGTTTTTACAAAAAGTCCGCACTCGGATTAATTGTTTCACATTTTAGATTTTTGATCCAGGCAAGACTAACCGATAAGGAAACCACCCCAGGCACAGAAGACAGCGCTCAGCCAGGCTGAAGAGGAAGGGCAAAGAAAGCCAGTGTTGTTTTATGGGCTTATTCCCAGCTTGCAACAGGTAATGTTTGAGTTATTTTCCTTTTTCAGATGTGTTGTGTGTTGCGGTCGTGTTAAAATGTCCCGTATTTGATTGTTGGTAACAGCGGTAAAAAGTGCGGTTGTTTCGATTGGATGAAGTTACAACAGACTCTAGAGTGCGTACAACAACAACGACAACATGATTGATTTCAAATACTGATAGGCTGTATCAGGAAGCGAAACATGAGTTGTCATTGTTTAAAATATTTTATTTGTGGAATTAAACTGAGTCCGTGATACTTTGATTGTGATGCAAACTGGTCTTGCATTGTACATACGTCAGGCGTAGCTCTGGATGACTACGCCACGCTCTTTAGGCCTATATTGTACTGACGCTCGCGTAGTCATGGCTTGGTCCCATTCTCCCCGTCGTAAGAATCGTAAAACATTTCGGAAAACAGTCGATTACTAACCTAATATGCCCGCCCAGACTCTCCTTTACAATACTTAGGGTCTTAGTCCACCTGACTATTAAAATCCCGAAATGTCGAGCATCCCAAAGGTAAATATCTATCCATGTAAGTCCAGCATCTCCGCTCTCTTGTCATTTGCGAAACAGCCGCCATCTACATGGAGATGCATCACTTCATGTAAAATGCATCGTTCAAACACCATGTAACCTAACATTTTTCTGAGAAAATTTGTAGACAAAATGAGAACTAGTTATTATTGGCCAAGGGTACTTAAAGATTGCCTTCTATTCCAGGCATATCTAAAAAAAGCACAAATACGTCAAAGCAATAGCTGCTTTGCCACAAAGCAGCAATAGCGGCTTTGCAACTTGCTTTAAATTTTGTGACTTTGTGTAGGCTCTTGTTTCTAGCGTAGGATAATAGTTTGACATCAAAAAAGCATGGTTTTAGCCATTTCTTTTATAGGGACAGATTGCGGTATACTTTTCAATCGCCCAAGTTTTGGATACGCATCATGGATTAAATTTGATGGCATGGATTTTCTTAGTCTGTGGTTTGGTACATCAGGCTTTATTAACAGAACTTGCTGCTTACCTGCTTACTGAACATTCGATGAGGCTTTTGCCCTGGATTCGCAGATGAAAGATGCCAGCTTACTTTCCACCCTGACTGCCCTGCTCCCAATACGCGCTTAAACTTAGTCTTTTCAGTATATAACCGCCAGGAAGAAGTCTTACGGAATGAAACTTCTTTCCGCATCATTTCTGCCATTTTCACACTTCTCACTGTCCTGCAATTAAATTAGGACATGCACATAACTCTCAACAGAATGACAGCCTTTTACACCCTTATGCAGAAGTGGTATCACACCACACAAACCACACCCGACAGTTTTAAAGTTTCTGGTGCTGCCGGGGATGGAAAACGGGTATGGAACAGTCTGTATAAAAGTGTGACAGTTATTGTGACCCCATCACCAAAAAAGTGAATCTAAGTAAGAATTTCAGACTAATTGCCTTGTATCACAAACTGTCTGCTGGCTGCCAGACATTTTCGTGTGTCATCGTTACATATCATCTTTGTTTTTGTAGTTCAGACTAATTGACACTTCTAGGGCCTCCGTGGCTCAATTGGTTAGCGTACTGGCGCAGCGTAATGACCCAGGAGCCTCTCACCAATGCAGTCGCTGTAAGTCCAGCTGTAAGTGGGAAGGTCTGCCAGCAACCTGTGGATGGCCTTGGGTTTCCCCTGGGCTGTCCCCAGTTTCCTCCAACCATAATGCTGGCTGCCATTGTATAAGTGAAGTATTCTTGTGTATGGCGTTTAACACCAATCAAATAAATAAATAAATTGATATTAACATTAAATCCTTTCCAGAACCTACTTTTTTGACCTTACACCAGTCCACAAGATATAACCACTTTTCTTAATGTTAGAGCGATAGAACTAAATTTATGAAAGGTACTGTCCTGGCACATTGATTACTGCAGCTTTGGCTGTCCCAAGCAGATTTATGCTTGTCTGGGATAGGTAGACAGGTGTTAATTTCGAGCCTTCATGATTGACATCTTAAAGGGAGTTAGGAATGTTGAATAACATATATTGAGTCAGAAAACTGTTGGCTTTGATTGAACAAACCCTATGCACAAATTAAGACCATTCAAATATCGTATCCGTCATCACTATTAAAGTCTGCAGATACACCAGTGCAAATATAAATTATTGCATGCATTAAATCAACCATTGTAGTCAAGCAACAGGTGTTGAATTTGAGAACACCTGTTGTCATTTTCCCCATGACATCATGCCGTATTATAACTTTTATTAACATCTTAATTATTACCTGAATCTCTGTAAGAACAGGTTCTCACATTTTTTGCATCTACATGTATGTCAGGCATCTCTCCTTATTAATAAAAAAATGACATTTGAAGTAATTTTTTCCAGTTACTTTTGCAGCAGGTAATGTTTGTGTGTTTGACAAGTATGTATTATCTGAAATAGGTTACCTGGGTGCGTATTTGATAAGTACCAGGTTAACACAGGAGATATGGTTACTTTCATGGATTTGAAAAGTAGATGCATTGTATTTTATTGTATTATTGTTATTTCATTGTTCAGTTTGCTCTGTTGGTTTCGTTGACTCTGTTAGCTCTGTGTGGCTCTGAAAAGTTTTGTAAATAACCCTTGGTCTTAACTATACACCTGTAATCTAAATTTTCCTACCTAACACTTGTAGGAACCAGAACATCATTTACAGACACTAAAACAGTGGAAGTAAATTCTCTCCTGTTTGCTTCATTCCATACCCTTCTAACTAGATCAAATTCCATATCATTCTAAACTAGAGCTAATCTCATCTCCATTGTCTGTGCCTACATTAAGATATTGGCTCTAGATCTTTTCACAACTTTGTTTTCCCTGTGTTTCCCTAACATAATGGTAGTGGGAAATTTTTAGTTTGAAATCAGTTTGTATATGATAGAATTAATTTGTGGCATTCAATCAATTTGGACAGTTGACACAGTCTAATATTTGCTATAGACCACTTGTCTTCTACCATTATGGTGTGCATATCTGGATACACGGAGGAAAGTTCTTCATTAACTTGCCAAAGGTCAGTTGCTTTCCCCAAGCACGCTGATGGCCTTCGCCCTTAAAACTGACTGCTGGCTTAAAGGAGATTAAATGTTCCAATTGAACAGCAAAGCTTTAGACTTTGCCACAAGCCGTGAAAGAAAAATGATGTTCACTTACTGAGAAGAGTTATCTTCTCTGTCTATACATGGGTAAAACCTGTAAAAAACAAAATGCAAAGTAAGGTGACATATTTACATGAAACATTGCTCATAGATTTACATAAAGATGTGTATGTATCAGGTACAAACCTGGATTGGGTCAAACAAAATGTGTTTGGGTTTTGTAACTAGAGATCTGTCAGAGAGATGTCTTCTTTACCATGCTTTCATAAGAAACCAGACTACAGTCGTTTCTAAAAGTGATTTATTCTTGAGTAGAGCATAAAATCCAGTGGAAGAAAGAGCTTATAATTCATGGCTCCCATTTAAACATGTACATGGAGCTGTTATTTCAGACAGTGGTTGATTGCTTTGGTGGCCAAGTGGTTAGAGCATCCGTCTTGAAGTTGGGAGATCTTGGATAAAACACGAGTCAGTTCATACCAAAGACTTGGTACTTGTTGCTGCCTCGTTTGGTGACTGGCTGGGGTGTCATGTCGGGTGTCTTTGGTATGATACTTCAGTGGCGGCAGCATGGACTCACTCGCACAGTATATGTACACACAAATATGTGTGAAAACTCATGCTCATATGACAACTCATGCTTAAAACTTCATCAAAAGAGATAAAAAGCCATATACATGTACATACCCTTTCACCAACCTGTACGTACATACACAGAATTGTTGAAACTTAATAACTGGAAGAGGCCTAGACTGGTCCAGTCGTCATAACCATTAATGAGGCCAATCAGCCCTTGTCCAATCAGGTCACTGATTTAAACTCCGCACGCTGTCAGCCACCCAGAAGAGGCAGGTGGAGTATGTTTTATACTCCCAGCACCCTGGTTTTCTCAACCCATACACTGAGTGTCTCCACAGCAGTTTTTCAAATGGAAGCTACAGTACTGTGCTCGAGGAGAGAAACTAAACCTTACTGCCATCATATAAGGAGAAAATTCTTGAATACTGTATTAAACATAAAAAAAAAGAATGGAGTGAAATTTATTTGGTTGTGTATTCTCACAAAAACCTTTAATAGGGGGCACTGCTGACCCACCAGATGGTTGAGTGCTGACTTACTGTGACTTGCAGGCTTTTGACCAGTCAAGTCTTGTCTTGGAATCCACCGCCATCCTTAAAACCAGGAGGTTTGTCAAGTACCTACCGAAGGTAGTTTGTTTATATGTACTTGGGTTTCTGTACCAATGAATGCCTATGTTATTTGCTTATAAGAAAAACAGTCTTTAACGTCAGCCAAATAAATGAATGTAAGAGCTGAAGAAATTACTATAAATGATGCTGTCTTTTGTGGACTATAGCTGACCTTCCCTGTCATCATTTTGTCTGTTGTAGCATGCCTCCTTTTTTCACTGTACATTACATGTGTGAAATACATTGTAATTTTATGCAAATTTGGTGTAAAATAATTCTCAAGAAATTAACCTCACAGGATTGAATATTCCCAGGGGTTCATAGAAGTCATTTTTCCGCACAACAACTGCCACTTTCTCGGAGAAATTGAGTTTTTTTTTTTTTTTCAACTGAAATTGAGGGGTTTTTTTTGTTTCAACTGACCATTTGAGATACTGAATCTGAATATTTTTGTACTTTACTATACTTCATTGATTAAAGTTATGATCAGTGCCTATATATAAACTCAAGCTGGCCTCCTAGTTGATACTGCAAGCTGATAATCGGTACACATTTCAGTTATTGTTACATGTATTTCAGGATACCAGTCCACTGAAGTGTGAAGATCTGCTCAGGAAGCCCACAACCTAGAGCATCAGTCTAGAATGACTGAACTCACATGAGCAATTGGTCATCATTTGACATTACTGTTAAAAAATATTCAGTAGTCACGAATCAAGACAAAATGGTCATACAATGGCTTATGGAATATATGCTTGTCACTCTAAGTCTGTAAAAGGAATTGTCAAAAACAGTCTAAAGAAAATAAAATACACACATTTGAGAAAATCAAAAATCTTAAAAAAACACCTAACATATATAGAAATTAATCTGAATAGTGCATCAAGATGAATGCTCTGTGCATTATATCTAAATTATCTTATATTATCCTTATCTCTCAAAATAAATGAAGATTTCAGTCATCACAGGCAGTTCAACATGACGTCTGATTTGACAGGCTACTAATCACATGAAATTTACCCCGAAAATCAGGCACTGGTAATGAGAAAATTAGGAGACCCACACAGTGATTTAGGGCATGGAGGGTTCACAGTAATGATCTTTAAATAGAGAGACTACATTTTTAGAGAGATAACATGTATTGCTATATACGGCTTAATCTCAATGGCCTGAACAAGTCCTGTCTGGCACAATTCTCCATGTTTAGTCTTTTAACAAAAAAACGTTTCTGTAGCAAACTGATGTCACTTGTAAATGTCCATAGCAAAGAAGGTTTTAATTTCGCTGCTATGAGCCATTTATCTTACTTCAGACTCCCTCAAACGAAAACTGGAGGCAAACTGCGTGCTTGCCTTAGAAGGCGCTGAAGATGTTAGCGCCACCTGACGTCAGGGGGAGGAAACGAGTTCGACCTCGTGTGCAACCTGCGGATGGTTGTGGGTTTCCCCCCAGGCTCTGCCTGGTTTCCTCCCACCATAAATCTGGCCACCGTCATATAAGTGAAACATTCTTGAGTACAAGGTAAAACACCAATCTTTGGAAAAAGCAGAACTTTGGATATGTTCAAATTGAGTTCGTGTAAAATTTTGAATATTTCTTTCAAAAAACAAATTCAAATTGAATAAATGTAACCAATTATTAAATTTTATATTCAATTGACGGACCGAATACCAGTTCGTGCAGACAACTTCTATGAACCCCTGATTCCTCACTACAGGCTGATGTAAATGTAAAGACTATATATACATGTGTATACAGTGCATGAATATTTGAAATTCGAAATTTCAAATACATTGGAGAGTATTGGTCATAGGTATTTGTGTAGGCCTCTGAGACCTCATTAGGGTATACCTAGAGGATATGTCAGAGAGGGGCTTTGATGTACATGTCTCGTGGTGCATTGCATGCAGTCTTAACTAGGTGCCTGAATGAATCCTTTGAGGTACATATTGTACAACTACTCTGGCCTGAAGTTCATAACCTTTCTTCTGCACAGAATATTACTAGTACATATGTACCCTGGATATATTGGTTTCATATTTCTAAGAAAGTGCTCGTTAATTGCAAATACGTATATGCAGCTCATATTATTTAAGAATGTCCAAGAACTTAACACAGCATTGTTTGGTGCATGTAAAATGTCAAGATCAGGGAACTCCCCTCCTCTTCTTGTCATCAGATAGATAAATAATTACAACTGAATAGCACCATGTTTGTCTTCTGTTGGTGACATTTTATGTCAGATTTATGATTCTCCAATATTTGTTTTAATCTCTGATAGGTTTTGCTTAAAGCTTTAGTCACTATTTCCATACAGTGTAAAAGTTGAGCTGTACGTTTCTACAATGTCTACATGTGCTTGCTGAATCATTTTAAGTTTATTATTATAATTTTAGCTTTCATTTGGTCAACAGTGACAATAATGGTCCCTGTAACATTTGTACATAAGGCACTCTTTAGGATTAGACGTGGATATTTATGCTCTTAACCATATTGCTATGTAGCATGTAGCCTTGCAATCTAGTTTCTTAATATGGCACTGGTATGTATGTCTCTGTTCTATACTTTGTACACGAACATGTGTGGAGCACGAACAATTTCATACTTCAGAAAAATTTCCCCACTAGCCAGTCGAAAAGTCAAAAATCCATTAGACTTCTTAATGATGTTTTGGGACCATGGGATGCTGTATTCTTTATTTTGGCAGTCTTACAGTGACAGCTAAAGAAGCCATTTTGTTATGCAATATGTACACGTACTACATGCTGTGTCTACTAGTGGCATAGTCGTTATTACCAGTAGGCCGGGTTTGTTTACACAGGAAGAGGGAGGAATCTTGTCTTCCGACCTTTGATAGGTTGAGTGATTTACTTGAGAGATAAGAGATACAGCTCTCTTAATATATGATGATATTTATTCCTGCAGACATGTACAAGAACATACGCCTGTGCTCAGAATGTTAGATTACACCAGGCTGCATATACTGCAGGTTTTTCAGGGAACTTCATGTAGAATCCTAGATCTATTTTTTCATTTTTTGAATACAGACGATAAACCTGTTTTATCAGATCCTTCTTCCACAGATCTGATATTTAATCTTATGTGAGATCAGGTGAATGTATAAACAGATTAATTTACTGAGAGCTAGATATGATGAAGTGAGCACAGGTGCGGTCCCTTGGTATTCAGGTTTCACTTCCATGAATTGGTGGCATATGAAATGCTGTCCTGTAGAAGTAATTGGCTATGGACTATGTACGTAAAGCGGAAAGATGAAATCCTCTTGTGTGTATGTTATTGTGAGGAGCTTCCAGTAATTGTGCACCGGTCACTCTTGTGGTCAGGCACCTGCCAGCTTTGCATGAGGCAGGAGCAGCCCGTAGGCCTGTTTGGAGGAGGTTGCTGTCGTATGATAGGCAGTGCTTAATTGACCCATCCAGGCCTAAGACACGAGCAGGCAGAGCTAAGGGACCTGCATGTGCTGTCATGTTGTTACAGTAATGATGTGCCAGGTTAGCTTGCTCACAACCTAGGAAGCACCTTGGACTGCGCTAATCAAGCAAACTGACCAGAACCTGGGATTATAGCTGTCAGGAAGGATAACTCTGGCCGTACAGCTAATGTCATTATCAGAGGCCAGTCTAACCCTTTGCCATCCACAGCGCTTGTCCAGGCAGTTCGCCTTACTTTGTGTTTTCTGTTGACATGCTCTTCTAATCTTTGTGCTGCACCCCATGTGAAGCTTCCAGTAGGTGGATGACTCATAGTCGCATGTAAGTATCAAGTGTTGAATAAGGAATTTTCACAATAGTGTATGGTTCCAGCAGTTGTACCTTAAAGCTGCATCTTCCTGCATATGTTGACTTGCAGTGGCAGTGTATGATAAGCTGTCATCTCTTTGCTGCCCAGAGTTAAGAGTTGTTGGCTGGGGCCTAAAAACGAAAAGGTATGATTACCACTAAACAAATGCTATACCCAGTATCGAAACTCTACATATAGTTTGATCGCTGAATGTGAAGACATTGTACACATATTCTCATGCAGAGAGCTGAGCATGCAAGATGTTGAATACAAGGTGGCTGATAATTAGTTTGGTGGAATCTTTTTAGACATACACATAGCAACACTGTTCAAGGTCGTGTTGCCATGAACACTGTCACTCTCTTTAGGTCTGTCTCATCATGGTCTGAGGGACTCTCTTCAGGTCTGTGTTACCATGAATACTGCGATATTCTTCAGGTCTGTGTTATCATTAATATCATTACACTCTTGAGTTCTATGTTACCATAAAGTTTGTGACATACTTCAGTGTTACCATGAACACTATGACACTGTTCAGATCTTTGTTGCCATACATTGTGACACTCTTCAGGTCTGTGCCGCAGTCAATATTGTGACACTGCTCGTGTAAGTCCCTGTGAATATTGTGACACTGCTCGTGTAAGTCCCTGTGAATATTCTGACACTGCTCGTGTAAGTCCCTGTGAATATTCTGACACTGCTCGTGTAAGTCCCTGTGAATATTCTGACACTGCTCGTGTAAGTCCCTGTGAATATTCTGACACTGCTCGTGTAAGTCCCTGTGAATATTCTGACACTGCTTGTATGTCCCCATCAATATTGTGACATTGCTTGTGTGTCCCCTTGAATATTGTGACACTGCTTGTGTGTCCCCATGAATATTGTGACACTGCCTGTGCGTGTCCCCATGAATATTGTGACACTGCTTGTGTGTCCCCATGAATATTGTGACACTGCTTGTGTGTCCCCATGAATATTGACACTGCTTGTGTGTCCCCTTGAATATTGTGACAATGCTTGTGTGTCCCCTTGAATATTGTGACACTGCTTGTGTGTCCCCATGAATATTGTGACACTGCCTGTGCATGTCCCCATGAATATTGTGACACTGGTTGTGTGTCCCCATGCATATTGTGACACTGCTTGTGTGTCCCCTTGAATATTGTGACACTGCTTGTGTGTCCCCTTGAATATTGTGACACTGCTTGTGTGTCCCCATGAATATTGTGACACTGCCTGTGCATGTCCCCATGAATATTGTGACACTGCTTGTGTGTCCCCATGAATATTGTGACACTGCTTGTGTGTCCCCATGCATATTGTGACACTGCTTGTGTGTCCCCATGAATATTGTGACACTGCTTGTGTGTCCCCTTGAATATTGTGACACTGCTTGTGTGTCCCCATGAATATTGTGACACTGCCTGTGCATGTCCCCATGAATATTGTGACACTGCTTGTGTGTCCCCATGAATATTGTGACACTGCTTGTGTGTCCCCATGAATATTGTGACACTGCTTGTGTGTCCCCTTGAATATTGTGACACTGCTCGTGTGTGTCCCCATGAATATTGTGACACTGCCTGTGTGTGTCCCCATGAATATTATGACACTGCTCGTGTGTGTCCCCTTGAATATTGTGATACTGCTTGTGTGTCCCCATGCATATTGTGACACTGTTTGTGTGTCCCCATCAATATTGTGACACTGCTTGTGTGTCCCCTTGGATATTGTGACACTGCTTGTGTGTCTCCATGAATATTGTGACACTGCTTGTGTGTCCCCATGAATATTGTGACACTGCCTGTGCATGTCCCCATGAATATTATGACACTGCTTGTGTGTCCCCATGAATATTATGACACTGCTTGTGTGTCCCCTTGAATATTATGAGACTGCTTGTGTGTCCCCATGAATATTATGACACTGCTTGTGTGTCCCCATGAATATTATGACACTGCTTGTGTGTCCCCATGAATATTGTGACACTGCCTGTGCGTGTCCCCATGAATATTATGACACTGCTTGTGTGTCCCCATGAATATTATGACACTGCTTGTGTGTCCCCTTAAATATTGTGACACTGCTTGTGTGTCCCCTTGAATATTGTGACACTGCTTGTGTGTCCCCATGAATATTGTGACACTGCTTGTGTGTACCCATGCATATTGTGACACTGCTTGTGTGTCCCCATGAATATTGTGACATTGCTTGTGTGTCCCCATGAATATTGTGACACTGCTTGTGTGTCCCCATGAATATTGTGACACTGCCTGTGTGTGTCCCCATGAATATTATGACACTGCTCGTGTGTCCCCATCAATATTGTGACACTGCCTGTGCGTGTCCCCATGAATATTATGACACTGCTCGTGTGTGTCCCCTTGAATATTGTGACACTGCTTGTGTGTCCCCATGAATATTGTGACACTGCTTGTGTGTCCCCATGAATATTGACACTGCTTGTGTGCCCCCTTGAATATTGTGACACTGTTTGTGTGTCCCCTTGAATATAGTGACACTGGTTGTGTGTCCCCATGAATATTGACACTGCTTGTGTGTCCCCTTGAATATTGTGACACTGTTTGTGTGTCCCCTTGAATATTGTGACACTGTTTGTGTGTCCCCATGAATATTGTGACCCTGCTTGTGTGTCCCCATGAATATTGACACTGCTTGTGTGTCCCCTTGAATATTGTGACACTGTTTGTGTGTCCCCTTGAATATTGTGACACTGGTTGTGTGTCCCCATGAATATTGTGACATTGCTTGTGTGTCCCCTTGAATATTGTGACACTGCTTGTGTGTCCCCATGAATATTGTGACCCTGCTTGTGTGTCCCCATGAATATTGACACTGCTTGTGTGTCCCCTTGAATATTGTGGCACTGCTTGTGTGTCCCCTTGAATATTGTGACACTGTTTGTGTGTCCCCATCAATATTGTGACACTGCTTGTGTGTCCCCTTGAATATTGTGACACTGCCTGTGCATGTCCCCATGAATATTGTGACACTGCTTGTGTGTCCCCATGAATATTGTGACCCTGCTTGTGTGTCCCCTTGAATATTGTGACACTGTTTGTATGTCCCCAGGAATATTGTGACCCTCTTGAGTGTCTGAAACGAGTGAAATATTCACTGATACAGAGTAAGCAATTAGCATAAATGGACATGTACATACATCCCTGTAAGGACTATGATATTGAATAATTTCTAACTTGCATAATTATCCTACAAAGGAATAAATAAAACCATGCATACTGTTAGAGTAGATGGTGCTTTTACATTTTTTTTTCTTTAGCACGTAACATTTTATATCGGGTAGAAAGTGTTTTGTCTTCCTTAGGTCTAAGAAGTGATGTACAGGTAAAAATGTATTGCTGAGGTATGTGCGAAGTCTTCAGTCATTCATTTATTTATATGATTGAGACTGCTTCAGTGGTTATGGGGTCTGCCTCAAAGCCGAGAAACCCCAGGAAGATCAAACTGGGGTTGGGTCATAACAAAGACTTTAAAAATGGGACTGGCTGCTACCTCGCTTGGCGCTCGGCTCTTAGAGGTTAGAGCAAGGAAACATGACTGTTTAGCCCAGTGACAGTATAACGTGACTGGGTTGGGTGTCATGCCTGGTGGTAAAGTACCATGTTAAACACGCATGTATACATACATCTTTATATAATTGTTGTTTAAGACCATAGTCGCAATTTGTAAAGTGGATGGAGAAGATTTGTAAAGTTTATTGGAGAAGTACACAGGGTAAACTATCGACCTTTCGTGTGTTCCCAGTGAACTTTCCCATGATTGCCTTCCATGAACGTCAGACTGCCACACAAACATCGCAACAGCTCATTGTCACCACGGGTCCTCCAACAGTAAGAGCATCAGTATTTCAGACCTCTTTTGTAGAAGGAGGTACATATACAGAGTATATATGATTGTAGACGGGTGGCGTAACATGCTTTACTGACATGACTGTAGATGTGTGGTGTAACATGCTTTACTGACATGACTGTAGATGTGTGGTGTAACATGGGGTACTGACATGCCTGTAGATGTGTGGTGTAACATGCTTTACTGACATGACTGTAGATGTGTGGTGTAACATGGGGTACTGACATGACTGTAGATGTGTGGTGTAACATGGGGTACTGACATGACTGTAGATGTGTGGTGTAACATGGGGTACTGACATGACTGTAGATATGTGGTGTAACATGGGGTACTGACATGACTGTAGATGTGTAGTGTAACATGGGGTACTGACATGACTGTAGATGTGTGGTGTAACATGGGGTACTGACATGACTGTAGATGTGTGGTGTAACATGGGGTACTGACATGACTGTAGATATGTGGTGTAACATGGGGTACTGACATGACTGTAGATGTGTTGTGTAACATGCTTTACTGACATGGCTGTAGATGTGTGGTGTAACAAGCTTTACTGACATGACTGTAGATGTGTGGTGTAACATGGGGTACTGACATGACTGTAGATGTTTGATTCAAGCTGTGGTTCTGACGTGACTGTAGACAGGTTGTCTCATGTGGTTCTGACATGACTATAGACGGGTTGTCTCATGTGGTTCTGACATGACTATGGATGGGTTGTCTGATATGTGGTTCTGACAAGACTAAAGACGAGTTGTCTCATATGTGGTCCTGACATGACTATAAATAGGTTGTCTCATATGTGGTTCTGACATGACTATAGATGGGTTGTCTCATGTGGTTCTGACAACACTATAGACGGGTTGTCTGATATGTGGTTCTGACTGACTAAAGATGGGTTGTCTGATATGTTTTTCTGATATGACTATAGATGGGTTGTCTGATATGTGGTTCTGACATGACTATAGATGGGTTGTCTGATATGTGGTTCTGACATGACTATAGATGGGTTGTCTGATATGTGGTTCTGACAAGACTAAAGACGAGTTGTCTCATATGTGGTTCTGACATGACTATAAATAGGTTGTCTCATATGTGGTTCTGACATGACTATAGACGGGTTGTCTCATGTGGTTCTGACAACACTATAGACGGGTTGTCTGATATGTGGTTCTGACATGACTATAGATGGGTTGTCTCATGTGGTTCTGACAACACTATAGATGGGTTGTCTGATATGTGGTTCTGACTGACTAAAGATGGGTTGTCTGATATGTTTTTCTGATATGACTATAGATGGGTTGTCTCATATGTGTTCTGACATGACTGAAGATGGATGTGTGGTGTAACATGTTGTCTGACATGACAGTAGGTATTTGGTGTAAAGCTGTGCTTCTGACATGACTGTAAATGTGTGATCTAAGCTGTGGTTCTGACATGACTACATGTAGATATTTGGTCTAGGCCCTGGTTCTGATATGACTGTAGACGTGGGGTGTAAGCCCTTGTTCTGACATGGTATAGCTAACATGACTACATCAGCAGTTGACTTGTGATTTTATGGCCAACCCTGGCTGCTAGCACAGAGGATATTTATAGCAGGGATATTCCTTAGATGGTGATCTGTGATTTTAGCTGTGGCCTAGGGCTTTGCTGATGTGTAGAGATCTGTCTCATCTTATTCCTCTGCCCATTAATATTTGATGGAAAGAGAGAGCCTGATAACACCCATCTCAGTAACATCTCAGTGCCCAGTGGCCAGTAACTGCTATACAGTGACTCTCATGCCCATGCTGAAGTCATGTACTGGGTTCAGCTTGGCTGGAGCTACATGTAGATCATTAACTATATACAAAATCCCACTTCATTAATAATCAAAGTGCTTCAAGTTGTACATGTACCTTGACCAATTTAGCACAGTAAAATTGCTATCTGTGTTTCATGCTTTTCGCTTTCAAATGGGACATCTTTCATTTCCTGTGTGTCTGTAGGTATCAAATCCTCCACCCAGAACTCAACCAATCAGTTTCTGCTCTGCTTGGAAATACTGTCCCAGAAACCACCAAGCACCAGTATATATTATTACAGACAAGAGATAAATGCTCTTGCAGCCAGTGATGTGGCACTTTGATACAGTGACACATGCTATGGCTTTATGTCAGTATGGTTGTTAGGTACATGGAAAGGTGTAGTGGTTCTATCTTGAGCCTTAGCTCAACCCCATTTTCTTCAGCCATTTTAGTCAGACTAAGCATATCATGTACATGTGAAATACACCTCTCTCGTTAGGGGACAGATCTACCCTACCGCGTTATAAATGAAGTATGTTGTATTAAGTTTGTTAGCTGCTGACAGCCTGTGACATATTGGCTAATGTAGAAACATGAATAGTGTAATACTGGAGGTTAACTGTCAACCATATTAGCTAAATATCTAGCTTTTCATTTAATATTTGTATGATATCCATGCCTGGGATTGCAAAGTATGTCGAAAGTATGTACAGGTGTATGCTACAACAAATGTGTGAAACATTGGGAAGACATCTGTGACCATGTTATACTGTATCATGTGTTGAAGTGAAGTGTGTTATAATGAAGCAGAAGTGTAGATGTATATGTATGCGTGAGCTTAGTTTACCTGTCTACCGAGAAAGATAAATGTAAGTAATAAATACATGTATATATAGCATAGCAAGCTCAAACGCCGGGTACATGTGTGTAGGCCAGGGTGTAGATGGAATCTTGATGGTCATAATACTGATGAAGATGACAAATAACATAAGGACCTGGACAATAAATCCATGGACACACCATTCGTCTGACTCCTGAAACTTGAATCGCTTACAATACGTTTCCCTTGTCCATAATTGTCATTTTTGGTGAAGGGATCAAAATGTATGACCATTCACTCATTTTTAAAAAGCTGGAAATAAAAATGATGACCTCAAATTCAACCCAGGTCATCTTTGAATCCTGCAAATAATCCTGATTTCAGAAGAGAAATGATTGGTATAACCTATTGCTTTCCATGTTATGTTGTAATGTTTCTGAATGGAAGTGAATACATTTCACACCTTTGAATCATATTGGATGACCTAAATATATGTTGAAGTCATCACTACAAAGAGCTGAGAAGATCAGACATTTTGTGCCTTGTAGTATATATACTGTGAAGAGTGAAAGTTGAATACATGTATCATTAATATCTAGAGTGCTTATATTGCCTGTTGAATTTGTCTGATAATTATTTGATTGATGCTCTGTACTACACATACTCTTGTGAAAATGCAACATTACATCTAAGTGCACATATTTGCACTGTGGTAATCTTCTGTGATGAAATACGATGGGGGATCAGTTGTAAATATTGATATGTATATATCCAGTTGTGAGCTTTGAGAGACAGATACATTAGTGTAATTATCATGATGTAGAGTGGTATACTGTGAGTTCATGTGTATCTGTTTTAATGTCCTGCCCTTGGGGAGTTGAGTCCAGAGGCTACTTACTCCTATCTCAACTCAGATGCTCTTTTTGCTTCTGCCACAGGGGACAATGTGTTGTAGTGATAATGCATCGATGAATTACACGTAAACCAGGGCTAGTCAAACAGGGGGAGATAGAACTATAGGAACTGCAGCATTACCACCTAATGTACTTTGTTACATGTAGAAGTCTCGACAATCCAGAATTGCTTCCACTAACCCTTAAACATTATTACATTTTAATGTTCCCAGTTGCAGCCATTTTCAGTGCAAATTTTGATTTATGGATTTATAGATCTGATTTGGTATTGTCATAAATAAATACATGTTATTTGTTGTATGGTGAAGAAATTCTGTTGGTGACAAGCATACATGTGGTATACTACATTTTACTCCTTATTGATTTCGGGGCATATATATGTGAAGATTTTGACAGGAAATTTCGGGAACTTTTGCAGAGATCACCATTTGCTCTCATACACTGTTCATATGCCTGTTTCAGATTTATTTGCATTACTTAGTATGTTAATCAACCTAATGTGCATAACTATCAGTATTTTTGTCACTACTGAAGTGATGTTGATAGGTTTTCAATTTCCCATGTTTAACTATAAGTGAGTCGCTAGGACTCGCAGGTGGCCAAATGAGTGGGTTCCCTGCAGAATAAGTGGATCTCGAATAAAACTTTTTTTCTTTGGAGTTAAACTTGTGTCCTCTCCGGTCGTACATGGGAAGGTCTGTTAGCAACCTGCGGATGGTCCTGGGTTTCCCCCGGACTCTGCTCAGTTTCCACCCACCATAATGCTGTCCGCCGTCGTATAAGTGAAACATTCTTGAGTACGGCGTAAAACACCAATCAAATAAATAAATAAATAAAAAAATAAATAAACTTGTGTGTGATTTTATCATTATAATACGGTAATTAATTGGATAGGTGAGGACTGAAACTGAACTGTGAATGTGAGATTTCTTCTGTGCCTGAAAGATGCCCTGTCAAGGCCATATCAAGAAAAAAGTTCTGTTCCGAAACTATGAAGGATGGTGACTGAATAGATGACTTGATTGCTACCTAGACCAGAAAATTTTCAGTTGTTCATTCTTCATACTGATAAATTTTTTCTTCAAATTTGAGATTAGGATTTATCGTTGGATGTGAAATCCAGAAATTGGTTGATTTCAAACCCTTATACAATGTTTTGCAGTTCGAAATATTTCTAGACAACAGTTTTGTATTTATGATATTATAGTTTATAAATAATACACGTCAATCGCTTAGGGATAGTTTGTATGTGAGTTATCACATTTACAGTGTTCAACAAGAGGTGAACACAGTGAATTTCCAAACAGGTCTTGTTTTAATATTTTTTCTGCATACTCTGGTGTGTCTCATTTGTGGTGTTCTTTGGCCTCCTAAACACTATTGGTAAATTTCCACAAAGATCTCAATAATTTGGCATTGTTCACTTGGTGCCACTCATACCTTGCCACTTACATTTATAGTCAGTATATGTAAATTTCCAGACAATGTACAAGTCAATTGGGAAATGTCATGGTTGACGGGGAAAAAGGTGTAAGTTTTGCAAGTCAGCAACATTTAATAATAGTGACACAAAATAAAATGTACCTATAGTATCTGTAAATATGAACTAGCAAATTTGACCCTGTCGGTTCATGGATATTTTTTACTTTAAGGTTCAGTTTGTTTACTTCTATGATTTCAGTAATGATTTGTTGTTCACATTGTGGCCTTACAAGGGGGAAGATCGGTGCGTCCCCTGGACACATTGATAGTGAAATTACTGCGCCCTTTCGGATTTTTTTTTTTTTTTTTTTTTTTCTTTTTTGCATCAGAGATGCAGATCAGACCTATCAACTTCACTGCCACTGTGTCTCAGAATGGACGAAATAAATGGAATTTTGCAGAAACATGAGTCCTTTGGCTTTTTTAGTCCTACAGATATATTAATTCATACATATTACTTAGCTTTATTCACACAACTGTTGTACTTTCATATCTCTGGTCCTGTTGAAAAGAAATTCATGAAGGTTTGCTAAAGCTGCATGAAATGTGCAAAGTAATTGATGCATAATGTGCTAAACAATAATCCCATAAACAATCAAAATGCGTAATTGTAGTAGCTGTTATAAGAGTGCTGGGCCACGCACAGTGGGCGTTAGTTTGAAAACCAAAAAAAAAAAAAAAATTGGAAACAAACATCATCTGAGTTTAATTCCTGAGAGTTGCACACATTTGCCTCCATGTTGCCTGTCTTTCCGGAGTCAAGTCTCATTTGACTAGAAAATCTGGGTATATTGTTCACAGATGGAGCTATTTTTCTCTTGATACTAGTCAAAAAACTTTTGACCTAATTTTTAGCAGTGTTTGGCTTCTTTGAGAGTCAAAAATATTTCCAGCGTATTGCCAAAAAATAAAAAAGAGAAGATGGTATGGGAAATGAAAACAGATTAAATATGAATTAGGTACATGTACATAATAATAAACAAAAATATTTTCTTCTGCTTCAAGTCTTGGTTTTCTTGCTAATGAAAGTTGGCGATAAATTACATGGAATTATTTCAACTGGGAAAATATTGCTTAAATTTATAAAGGTCTTGTGTAATCTGATGTTTTCCTTACACTTTACCATCCTTGGACTTGACTGTTTAAATCTTGACAGATTACTTTATCATGACGAGTGATAAATCAAGGCCAAGATTCACATATTATATTTGTAAAATTATGGCTCTTAAATCTTACATGCATTTAACTTAATAACAAGTACTTTAGAAATTATTGTGTGCTTACCATATTTCTATTTTGCATGTTTACAAAGTGATCTTTTACATCTCTCTGTCTCTGTGAAATCTTGATGTTGATAATCCCAAATAAGATAAATTGTTGCCATAAAAATAAACAGAAGATGAAGCTAGATAAGTTGCCCTTAAATAGGCAAGAGGGACCTCCGTGGCCCATAGGGTTAGCACACCAGCATGGTGCAGTAACCAGAAAGTCTCTCATCAATGCGGTCAGTGTGAGTTCAAGTCCAGCTCATGCTGGCTTTCTATCCGGTGTATGTGGGAAGGCCTTTAGCAACCTGCGGATGGTCGTGGGTTTCCCCCGGGCTCTTCCGGTTTTCTCCATAATGCTGGCCGCCATCGCATAAGTGAAACATTCTTGAGTACAGCGTAAAACACCAACCCAATAAATAAATATGTCATAACTATCGTAAGGTTGTAGAAATAAGGTACTTAAGAGCTCACAAGCTATGTGTGCATGTCAGTTTTTTGTCTCATACTGAGTAGGCCCTACTAGTAGATTTTTTATAAAGGCATAGTCGCAGTGAGTTCAGTTGCATTCATTTGGTACTTTTTGAACTGAAACATTTCACAATTAGTCTGTTCTATTTTTAGTCTTTCTATTGTCTTTTTATTTTGTTTATGGGATGCAGGTACATGCAGATATGCATGTCCTTGAGTTTCTTCCAGATGGTTTCTTTCTCCCATCATATCTATGTCTTATACATGTACCTAGCTACTGCACAAACATTATTGTTTCTTGTAAATGGCTGTATTATAATGTTAGTAAATCTTATCCTCCAAGCAGTGGTTTAAGTCTGCGTCTGTAGTTAAAAAAAAATTCCTCAACTGAAGCATGGGTGAATGGTTCAACCATATTCTATGTACACCTTATAAGGAGAGAAATATGATTTCAGTGGCTGAACGATTAATCTGCCAATTTGCCTGTAGCTTTCTGCTGAATTGACTGATGATGGCTTTGCGAAAACCAGCCCATGTGCATTGTTACGCATTGCTGCCCCATCCTGATGGGATGCTAACCCTTGACACAGCCTGTCCTGACTTCACAGCACCAAAAGCTTGCATCACAATATCAATCACTTGACCTCTGATATTTTCAAACCTGCTGAACTCTTTGGGGCTATTTATAGGGGGAATTTTTCCCCACTGAGCACAGCCAGTCCCACAAAAGCCTCGCATTAACTCAACCGGCCAGCCAATGATCCGGCACCTCAGCCACACAGCCGCGTCACTTTTACAGCAGTTCAGATTAAAACAAATACAGCTGATGGCAGGCCGGCATAAAGCCGAAGAATATTAACTCTTCCACAGTTCGAATGGCCTCCCTGGTCGACAGTGACTTGTGGCATAGGAACGGCTTCAAGGTGTTTGCTGCACGTAGCCACTGTACGTGACAGACCTGAATGGTGGCACTGAGGGGTGCGAGGAAGCGCTGTGAAGATGGGCGACATAGTGTCGTCAAGGGGATGGGTGCAAGGAGAGAGCTGCGTCATCAGGGACTCCTCCTTGGCAGGAATTATAATTGGAGAGTGGGCTCTATGGGATCCTCCAGAGCATCACTCCAACAGCTACAGCACCCCTCCATGACCATTACCCCTACCGTACCACCTCTTCACCAGACACTCACAGTGTTTGCCCCCAACCTCCACAAGATCTCTCCTATCTCAGTATTGAACATCTTGGTGTGATCTGTTTGTAGAACATTGGGGGTTGTACTCCACAGAAACAACCAGACATATCATGTTCGGTGCAGTCCATTATTGTAGTATACATGTGTCTTACCTGAATAGCACAGAAATTCTCCACTTACAAACCTGTACCTGACTAATTCTTGATCAAGGGTTGAAACACCAATCCAAATAGATACATGCCTATAAAAGCAGAGGAGGTTCAAAACACTGATATGTAAATATAGGACTTAATGAAAGGGACCGATAGGATCATTATGTCAGAATTGTCAAAGTTTTCCACTGGTTCGACCATGCCACTCAGTATTAATATTTCATTGCCTAAAGCTTTATTGGGGGAAACTAATATCCTGGTACAAGACGGCAGACAGCATTATGGTTTGAGGAAACCAGGCTTAAACTGAAAAATAATCCAAAGGCTGCTTGCAGACATTCCCACGTATATTGCTGGAACAGAAGCCGGATGTCTCTATAACTGAGATAATCACAACCAAATATTCAACTGGTGTCATTCATGTTGCAGATAGACAACCCCATTTACTGTTATATTGAAACTGATTTAAAAAAACTCTGGATGTTCAGAAATTATGTGTTCATATGTATGCAAAGCTTGGCTCTAAAGAACAGTATCTGATTAGTAACACTCTCGGATTGACGATTCTGTAAGGCTAATTAGAGCATAGAAAGCTGTTCTGTAGAAATCAGGAACTAGTGGATGTGTATCAGGTATGAGGTACATGTAGGTTGCGTTGGAGAACTTTTAGTGTTGAGGGAGTTGTTCATTTGTAGGTCTTCCATGGTTGACATGTCTCACTAATCCTGTTCAGAAATTTTGTAGTATAACCATATATTGTGACCAGGTATATCTTATCTGTAATATTTCGTTCCCTGGATGATATACCGGTTACATGTAAATGTATATTAAGTAATTAAGGATTATAGAATTTTGTGTCAGATTTCATATGAAACTTTGTTGAATGTTCCATTGAGGGCATTAGTTCCCTAAATGTCCATACATGTGTAAATTTCGTCCATGATTAACTTGCCCATTTTTCCTGATTCTGAGAGTTCTTTTGATTTTAGAAAGGTGTTTTGCTTGGAACATGGGATAATATTCTACTAGAGAGCTGTAGGTTTCAGCACCGAAAATAATATTTTGTGACATTTCTTTACCTCTGTATTTGGGGCAGATTTTTGTTCATTTAGGGTAATCATGGTAATCAGGATGTAATCAGCTAAGATAACAGCAATTTACATCAGATTTCCTGTGAAACTTTGTGATGAAAAGAGCTTAAGAGTTCAGCATAACAAAATTTTATGTGAGATTTCTTCTGAAACTCTTTGTGATGAAAAGGCCATTAAAGTAACAGAAATAACAGAATAATTTTGTCATTTAAGTTATCGAACTGTAGTTAATACACCATTAAAGTTCAGACGACTTGTCCTGAAATGTCCCTTGCTTAGGGGCTTTACCCACTTAAAGTAATGCACATGCATGTATTCTGAGATATATTAACCTCTGCTCTTTCAAATCCCAGCCCTGTCCACGTCAGTGGGTCTTTCGTAGTTGTGACAGGAGTGTCTTGTGAACCTGTGTAATAGGTCACCCAGACACTCGACTGTATAGCTAACCTACAGCAGGTGATATGTGGGTTATTAGGTCAGAGAGACAGAGATCTAACCATTTCCTGGAACAATTGGTGTGACAAGATGCATCGGCCTGTCTAATACAGGTCAGTGCAATCCAGTGCAAACCTTTACGCACACTATCTGATTCCATTAAGGAAAGTCCGAAGTGCACATAATAAAGCAATTCTTGGTTGCGTGATGAAATCTGTCATCTTTTTTTCTGCATCCAATAATGTTAAGTGTTGAAGTTGAATCAGAACACATGTGAGCTGAATCGTTGGAAATATTCCATGGAATTAAAAACAGCAAAGAAATCAGGGTTTACTTTCACGAAACTGCGTGAATGCATTTTTATCGTAAATGATCTTTCCTCGTAGGCAGTCATTTTTAAGGAAAAAAAGGGTTGTCGAGAAGGAATTTGCCAGGAAGTTGAGTGTAATTTGCCCAGATGTATTGTATATAAGCTGATCACGTAGGATTTGAGTAATCCACTCCCGTTACATGTACAAGTAGATGTGGACCATGACTTCCAAGTGTAACACATAGTCCTAAGATTCATCTGTCTTATACTTTTCAAATCAGTGGGATCTTATACATTTTGTTACTTGGCTTGGTAACTTTTCTGTACTGACTTGTACTGTACAGTAACTTGTCTCTACATTCTGTGTATCGGCTTTATGATGTGCATCTCTAAGCATGTTTAACATCACGAATTTCACAAGTAGTTAACTGATGATGGAGGGTATGGTGTTTCAGAGGTGAGCGCTATTGAGATGTAATAAGATGTGGAAATGAATGATCTACTGCGTCATTGACTTGCTATAGCCTAGGATTTTGAAAGTTCCAGTCCAAGATACATTTATTTTAGTTTTCTGTTTTTCTCGGGTTGTTCTAGGTTAACTCATTTTTAGCCAGCCCAAATTAAAATTTGCCTGTCAAAAGGCCGGATGGAGGAAATGTGGCTAACACCATGCTTAGATGTATGCTGTGCTTACATGTTGGGGTTGGGTTTGGGGGGTGGGGGTTGGTTGAACACAGATTGTCGATCTTTTGTGTAATATAACTGTCTGTTGTCGCCGTGCAGTACATGTATGTGACGGTGATTCAGTGTCTGATGAGCCCCCCCTGTCCACAGCATGCAGATAGGCAGTCTTACTTTGCTGATCACCCCTGGTACAGCCCATCTCTTCACGGGCCCAGCCTCTACTGTGTCGTGTTGGCTCACAGATATTGATCCAGGACGGTTATTATTAAACGTGGTGACGGCCCAGCAGCGACTGGTGTGAGGCGACCACAGCCCAAATTACCATTTACACAATTTATTAATATAGCATATTGGCACCAGAGCCATGTAACGAGACTGATCATTGTGGGATTAGGAAAACAGAGGACATCGTGTAGCCGCACGTCGGCAGAGCACGGCCAGCAAGACAACGTTAAAGTGTCCGGCAGACATGATGTCTACCACTTGTTGAGGCTGCGCGCTGCTAGTGACCATTGGCGTCGCCTGGCTGCGGCGTGACCGGTCACGGGCTCCTGTCAAATACAGCGGACTGCCAGATTAGCTGTCATATCTTGATGCGCATGGCACTCGCATACTGTAACAACTGAACACCTAGAGCAGGGGGTTAGACAGCACATCAAGGTGACACGTCACGTCAGCAGCAGCTAGTGTCACTGCCTGTACTTCTCTCCCCGCCTGTCACCTCCTCTCTCTTTCTAATCACCAGGTGAGATTCCAGGTAAGCATGACACCTGCCTAATTTTGCCAGCATTTCATCTGCCATAACCTACATATGTGGTTAAAGTCCGATTGTCTTATACTCATGTATTGCTGTTAGGTCTGAAGGTGTGAATGTGGAGTGGAATGTTCGGGCAGTGCTGAGTGTAATGCCACATGTACCTGCTGCTGATCCGTAGGTCAGAAACCATTGAGCTTTATTCAGCTTTACCTGTATAATGACAAAACAACAAAGACGTGCAATGGCTCCATCTTGGCTTGCTTGATTCCATTGTTTGAGTATCTTATAGTCGTGTACAAAGAGGATTTATCAATCATGTATCATTTTCCTGAGTTTTATCAACCATGTTTTCAGTTTTAAACTGTGGACATGTAAGCTGTGATACTGTCCATGTACATGTAGGTGTGGAGCTAAGACAAACCCATGTGTAGAGCATTGTAGATGTAAACATGTGTATTATCTAGTCTCTAGATGGCGTTAGCTCCGTATTAAACTGAGCACAATACATATAGGTATAAACTGTATGTACATGTAATAGACAGCAATATCAGACTGGTGTAAAATATGAACTGGTTATAGATCAGAATCTTGGCATAGTTTCCATGGTAACCTGTGGAAATGAAGACAATGTGGTATTGTGGAGACAGAGAGTGGCTGACAGGAGAGCTGTGACAATACCCTGAAGACAGTGGTGTGGAGGGTACATGTAGCTGTAGTGGACAGATGTGACCAAGGGTCACTGTCTGACTCTGGGTCAAGGAGGACATGGCTGATACATGTGCCCAAGGGTAGCTAGCCTAACCCACTCTGCAATGTATCTCTTCACAGACACAACACGTATATGCAAATCTGACCAAGGATCAGAGCAAACCTATATGCATGTAATGTTGCTGTCATTAGCTATTTTTGCTTGCATTCTTCTTTCTTTTCTGTTGTCAGAGTTGACCATTGGAACAGTGATTCCTCGTTGATGTTAAGATGACTGTCTAGTATCTAGACACACATTGAATTTAAGGATACAATTGTGCCTTTGAAGTTTCTTTGATTGTGGATGGTCTGTGTCAATGGAGGGAATGTTCATTGAGTATTGTTACATTAGAATAAGATATACTCTGTATAATTGTATGCTTATTTATATGTAGTGATTGGATTGTGTGTTAAAACTTGTCATTGAAAGGTTTGGACAGAATTTTATGCCTTGAAATAACATTTGAAGTGTCTATATTTTCTATAACGTGTTACCATGGCAATTGGATTCATCATTAATAGAGTAAGATAGCTGCATGGAGCAGGGCTGATGATGGAAGGGAAATGAATATGGTAGGGAAATGACTAAATTGTACAGCAAGCCTTTAATATAAAATGAGTGGACAAAATCAGGCAGAACCAAGAGGAAACCTGGTAAAGCAAAGAGAAAACCACACCATACCTCAGTTACATGTAGCCAACATGTTAGTGAGTGTTTAGCATGTGGATGTATTTTCCTTGCCAACTTAATGAAAAAACTGTACACTGTTCTGTAGATTTTCAACTATTAATTTGATCAAATGTTGAAAGTGTTGATAATTTATGATCATGTGGATTTATGTTGTGTTTCTTGTGTATGTCTAGAAAGACTAAGATTGTCCATTACTTTGTAACATGAACTACATGTAAGTGCTCTTGGAACGTTTTACATTATTGTGTAAAAGCGCGATATCCATGTGCCATCTGCTGGCCGAAGCAGTCAGACTTCAGAGCATTAAGTGCGTACTAAGAACATGTACACACTTGAAATTTCTTCGCGTGTTACAATGAGCCAGACAAAGTGCACTTTGCCTAAGTGGAAACAAAAGCATGGCCAATTGCATGTATCTTTTTGTCCTTGGTTAAAGTATTGTATAATGGATAATTCTTTTATGGTGATATAATGCATTAAAGTAAGCTTTAGTTTTAATTGCATCGTACGGAGGCTGTACCAGTGAATGTGCCGGTTATTTGTGCATTTATGTATTTTGTAAGTTGACACAAAAAAGCCATGATTCAGGTTTTAAAAAACAAAATTTTACAACAGTCTTGGCATAGTATCACTTTGAACTTGAAAAATTTGATAAATTAATTACTAATTGATTACCTTTTTCTCTACAGTGTTCATGCATGAATCAGAGTCTTAATATAAGTACAATTCCAACTGGTATTGGTACATGTATATACTGCAATACCCTTCCAACTGGTATGAACTGAGATTTTAATAGTCTGTAACTTGTTACAGGCCTTGAAATGCAGATTTAAGTGTTGCACTGTAGGTTCACATCTTAAAGAGCTTGCTACATGTACATGTATTCTCCCTCATTGGTGTACCTCCCACGCCTGTATTAATATCGCTGCCGTCTTTCAGTTCCATGGTGGATCTAAACCAATGAAAGATAATCAGATTTTCCCATCTGGCCACTTGTTATGAGTTGATAGTTATGAGCTTAAGACATACATAAATTTACATGTAAGCAGCCCTTGTCTCCTGCTGTATTAGAGCGTGGTGATAGATGAAGAAGCCAGAGAGACATGACCATGGCAATTTACAAGACACTTTTTGGATATCATCTCAAAGTACATGTATTTGTGGTCTCAAAGGATAAAGACAGCACCTGGCTAAAACATTTCAATCAAAAACAGGATTCTCAAGCTTTCTAAAATGTATCATGTTTATTATTTTAATGAGATTTCACCGAGTAACATGTAGAACAAAATGTCAATATTGCACAAATGTCCAGTTTGAATAGAGGCAGACATCTTGAGAATTTTATCCAATCAAGCACTTTGCTATCCGATCCTGCGGCCTAAGCTTGACGTAGCCTTTACCATTCACTCGATGAAATAACATATGGTAACACACCACTACTGCATAAGACATCATTTTCGGACCACCACAGATGTAAACTCAGTTGATTTACAAGCCATGTAATATTCAACAATGGTGTCACAAATTTTATCAGACAGAAGCATACAGTCATGGCCCAAACCGCATTCATCTCCCCAGTAGACCCAAGACTTACTTAGACACCGCTGTTCCAATTGTACAAATACATTTTGGTCATTCATTTTACCGTTCAGTCAACAGTTTCTAAATAACAAATATCAGAGTCAGCGAAAAATTCATTAGGGATGCCGAAGTGTTATTTGGAATGAGAAGACGGCATCTCAGCAGACAATGCTTAAAATTAATAATCTCTTATGATATAATTTTTTTTTAAGTTTATGAGAAATGAAGAATTTAAATTTTGCTCCGTTGTCTTTCTTGCGTACAAGGGATGATGTTTTTCTGTTTTCTTTTATGAAATGCAGTAAAATTATTGTAATGCTTTGTTCAAGCCAAGGTGCTTTCTCTAACATCCACAATAACTAGATCAGCACTGCTCTCGTCCTAAAAGCCACCACCACAAAAATGAAGCGTAACATTCAGCGACAGTCGAATGTCTAGATCAGCCTCAGTGGTGCCAAGATTTATTTCCGTTTGATTTAGAATTGAAATAATTTTGTAAATACACTGCTCCCACGAAATAACGGGCTCATCGGGACTCAAAAGATTCATATGTTATACTCAAATCCGCGCAAAATCGAATCCTGACAAGGGAGATAATTTGTAATGGCTGGAATAAAAAGAATTCTGAACAGGACTGGCGACAGTTGTACGGTATGATACCAAATGTACACAAGAATATGGGGTATAGGTGTTGATTGAGTTACCCGGTTTAATAACGCACTGACAGTTATAAACATTTTTGCATGTCTCGCGATGAAGTCTTGAAATAACGGAGCATTATCACATGTGAAGTGAATTACCATTGCATTTTCAGCGAAAATCAAGAGTCTGTTATCTTCGAGAAAGGCAAACACCATTCGGTGTTTTAATAAATGTACTGAAAACTAAATGCACCAAATGGACTGTACCACATACCTGGAGAATTCATAATTGTGCGCAGAATGTCACGCCGCCAAATTAACTAAACACATGTGCAACTGTTGAATTTCATCATTGAAGCTTTACGTTGTAGAAAAAAAAGGTAAACAACTTGGAATTCACGGCAGCATCATGTGGAGGGTTTAATAGCACCCAATAAGCGTGGAGGGAAGCAATTCAGCTGAAATCACGTTTGTTCCTAGGCTCCCGCTCTAGCATGTCTCACTGTTTACCCAGGTGTGGTAGGATTACGATTCTCAGCACAGTTTTTATTTATCATATTCGGAATTTACATTGATAAAAACTTGTTATAAACTCAGATCTGATGAAAAGTGATGCCTACTTGTGACAACTTTCTCTCATGAACATTTTGATACTGGTACGAGAAAAGAAAACAAAAATAGGGGACACAACACCATGTTAATTCAGATTTCACTGTGAATCGATCCAAAATTCAAGGGAGCAGCGTATGTAATAGGGGTCAAAATCACCAGCACAACTCCTCCAGAGGCTACGACCTGAACCAGGAATACCCCGGCTGTGCATCTGCAGGTTATTTAAACTGTAAATGATACAGCAGGCTTACTGTATTAACAGTTCAAGTAGTGGAAGAAATATCCTTCCAGTATGTCCAATTTCAGAGAAAGCTATTCATCACTTGGAATTTCGTCGCTGAAGTCCATAACAATTATCCGCCATAGGCTACTGCTTTGACAATAATACAGAAAATACCTTCAGCCTTAGAGAGCTGGAGTAATTTTGACATCACTTTGCTGTCATTAATGGAGACGCGCTGAAGCAGTGTGGAGACAAAGTTTCGCTAAACTTTACTGGGTTGAAAAAAATCTGAGAAAACATTTAATGCCAGTTTATGATACTTTGAATGGTAGTCGTTCAGTGGACATAAACGTTAGTCAGGTCCTGTCTTTCATTTTAAGCTCCATCAGTTAACATTTTCTGATGTTTTTGGGATCAGCATTTTGTTGCTTGGCATGTTAGGGGTGTGCTAGTGGTGTGCTAGGGGTAAGCCACTGTATAAGCTTCACCTTGGTTGGTACCATGCATGTCCATGTAAGGTGTACAAAGCTGCTGTCTCTTCATTGAAAAGCACGTTCAGTTTCCCTAGGATAATGAGCCATAACAGCTTTAGTGATGCTGTATATATAAAGAGAGGGCCCTCCGTGGCCAAAGTGGTTAGTATGCTAGCGTGGCGCAATAACCCAGAAACCTCTGACCAATTTGCTGGCTTTGAGTTTAAGATCCAGATCATGCTGGCTTCCTCTCTGTGGGAAGGTCTCTCATCAACCTGCGGATGTTTGTGGGATTCCTGGAGCCCTGTTTCCTCTCACTATAATGCTGGCCGAAGTCATATATAAGGGAATTATTCTTGGGTATGGCGTAAAGCACCACTCACATAAATAAATATATGAAGAGAGATTCGCACATATACTCCACCCAGTTTTTACTACATGTTCATGCTTGTTGTTGCTCCTCATATATTTAAATGTCATTATTCAATATTTGATCTGCAGATAGAGCTATTCATCAGAAAAACATAAGCTTGTATTAGCTCAGTGGTGTCTGCCAAGGGCATGTCAAGAAATCTGTCGAAGTGATAGTTATTCCTCCAAATCCAGTATGTTGATCGAGCGAGTAGCCGTCATCTCCTGGAGTTGCTTTATAATGATGGCTGGAATGGTCCGTATGCCTGTGCCTTTGTGTCAGTGTTGGTAGGACAGTGGTATTTCGTCTGGGTTGTGGTGTGGGGGTTGGGGAGGGAATGTTTAGATGATCACGGTCAGCTGATGGCTTGATCAGGTTAATCCGTATGTGATATGCCTCCAAACTGGCCTAGGTCCAATGCACTTGGCCGAGAGCATTCAGGCCAAACGGCACCAATTCAGAGTTGCAGTTTGCAGCAGCTCAATACGTCCAATTGATTAAGGCTAGTGGTTTGGCGGAGATGGGGTATTCATGAGACAACGCCCACGCTCAGCCTGCGTCTCATTACACTGCCTGCCCGGACCACAACAGGCCTTTTGTCTGCAGCCAACTGCTTTTGTACAAGTAACCAAAACATGGCAAACTATCACTAGTGTAGTGTCACTCTTTTCTTGATTAACTGTTGTGCTAATTAATGGCTTCCCTGTTTTCTTATCCTTGGTCCATGATTTTGACAGAAATCGTTGCTCTCTGTAGTTGTCCGTTGTCTGTCTGACACCAGTCACGTAGACATGTACATGTGCAAGATATTTGCATTTTTTTTTCTCTATCTGAAATACTGATCGAAAGCTCATCCAGCACTATTAAACCATAAATGTCAAAAAGACACCTCCTTAAAAAACAAAATCAATATGTTGTTATGGTGGCGAAAAAAAAAATCTTCTTAGCCAGTTCATGGAGATGTGAAGAAGCTGTATATATGTATATTACTTTTAAACAGGGGCTTCCAGTACATGGCATTTGCCTGTCTCTGTAGAGGCCATGGTTTCTTAACCCAGCCGATTGCGTGCCTCAATCTAGTTCTAGGTAATTCAACAAGAGATTTGTCAGGTATAGTGCAAGGTAAGATGAGCCCAGAGAACCCAGTTTCCTCTGTTCATAAATATGGCCACTGTCAAATAGCAAAGCATTTCTGAGAACAGTGTAAAAATTCAACATGTGACAACATATGGTCACTGCTCTGCATCAGACTTGTCTCCTTGTGAAATACATGTACATGCAGGAGAGATTGGCAGGTCAAAGTCCATGACCATAATGGCTCACCCAATTCCATTGTACCGCTTTGAAGAGTCACTTAACTCGTGAAAAAGCTAAGACATAGTCCAGATAAAGAATGTTTTCTTGTTCCTACAGACAAATGATGATTGCGAAGGCATGACCCAGTCTCCAACACAGGGTCATCCCCTCAGTCTCTCTTGACACCAGTAAAGGGGCTTAGGGTAATCTTCAGAAACAATTGAACCTCCATAGCTTTGCATTTTTGGACTGACATTCCATCTCCAAAGGTTGTCGGTTGTGAGGGACAGGCAGGAATTAAGTCCTGCTCTACCTGACTGAATGCAGAGGGCAGGGTTTAAAGACTTCGTTATGTGCTGCCCCGATGACCTAGTGAACATGACCCATCCCATCATTACAAAAGCTAAGGACGAACATATCCATTCTAAATTTCTCAGCAGTCCTGTTGTTTTTAAGATGCGGCTGCTTGAGACCTCATCTCATTGTTAACAAGGCAGGGGGATGGTTTGTGTCACACTTTTTGTATTGTCATGCATCAGTGAAAGCTATGTTGGAAAGTACTTCATAGAAATTTAATGGTGAAGAAGTTTGTGCTATGGCTTAATGCAGAAGCTCATAAGGGTGGGTGCAAGAACAAGGTTTATGTTCTGAACACTGAACATGTATCAGATGGTTGTGTTTACAAGGACATTGTACACATTTCAGATGGCTGTGTGTACTTGGTCATTGTACATGTATCGAATGACTGTGTCTACTTGGTCATTGTACATGTATCAGATGTCTGTGTCTACTTGATCATTGTACATGTATCAGATGGCTGTGTCTACTTGGTCATTGTACATGTATCAGATGGTTGTGTCTACTTGGTCATTGTACATGTATCAGATGGTTGTGTCTACTGGTCATTTTACCTGTATCAAATGGCTGTGTCTACTTGGTCATTTTACATGTATCAAATGGCTGTGTCTACTTGGTCATTTTACATGTATCAAATGGCTGTGTCTACTTGGTCATTTTACATGTATCAGATGGTTGTGTCTACTTGGTCATTTTACCTGTATCAGTTGGTTGTGTCTACTTGGTCATTGTACATGTATCAGATGGCTATGTTTACTTGGTCATTGTACATGTATCAGATGGGTGTGTCTACTGGTCATTTTACATGTATCAAATGGCTGTGTCTACTTGGTCATTTTACATGTATCAAATGGCTGTGTCTACTTGGTCATTTTACATGTATCAGATGGTTGTGTCTACTTGGTCATTGTACATGTATCAGTTGGTTGTGTCTACTTGGTCATTGTACATGTATCAGATGGGTGTGTCTACTTGGTCATTTTACCTGTATCAAATGGCTGTGTCTACTTGGTCATTGTACATGTATCAGATGGCTGTGTCTACTTGGTCATTGTACATGTATCAGATGGCTGTGTCTACTTGGTCATTTTACCTGTATCGAATGGCTGTGTCTACTTGGTCATTGTACATGTATCGAATGGCTGTGTCTACTTGGTCATTGTACATGTATCAGATGTCTGTGTCTACTTGGTCATTGTACATGTATCAGATGTCTGTGTCTACTTGGTCATTTTACCTGTATCGAATGGCTGTGTCTACTTGGTCATTGTACATGTATCGAATGGCTGTGTTTACTTGGTCATTTTACCTGTATCGAATGGCTGTGTCTACTTGGTCATTGTACAGGTATCGAATGGCTTTGTCTACTTGGTCATTGTACATGTATTAGATGTCTGTGTCTACTTGGTCATTGTATATGTATCAGATGTCTGTGTCTACTTGGGTATTGTACATGTATCAGATGGCTGTGTCTATTTGGTCATTTTACCTGTATGGAATGGCTGTGTCTATTTGGTCATTGTACATGTATCAGATGGCTGTGTCTACTTGTTCATTGTACATATATCAGATGGGTGTGTCTATTTGACCATAACACTTGTATCGATGTCTGTGTCTACTTGGTCATTGTACTTGTACAGAATGGCTGTGTCTATTTGGTCATTGTACATGTATCAGATGGCTATGTCTATTTGGTTATTGTACATGTATCAGATGTCTGTGTCTACTTGGTCATTGTACATGTATCAGATGTCTGTATCTACTTGTTCATTGTGCATGTGTCAGATGGCTGGGTCTGTTTGGTCATAGCACTTGTATCGATGACTGTGTCTACTTGGTCATTGTACATGTATCAGATGGCTGTGTCTATTTGGTCATTGTACATGTATCAGATGTCTGTGTCTGATCATTGTACATGTATCAGATGGCTGTGTCTATTTGATCATAACACTTGTATAGATGTCTGTGTCTACTTGGTCATTGTACTTGTACAGAATGGCTGTGTCTATTTGGTCATTTCACATGTATCAGATGTCAGTGTCTATTTGATCATAGCACTTGTATCATTTTGCATGTATCAGATGGCTATGTCTATTTGGTTATTGTACAGGTATCAATCCTTGTGCCTGCTTGGTCATTGCACTTATATTGGATGGCTCTGTCTATTTGGTCATTTCACATGTATCTGATGGCTTGACCTGTGATCTTGCAGTGCTTGACCCATGGCCTTGCAATGCTTGACCTGTGACCTTGCAATGAGGTTGCAGTGCTTGGCTTCTGAGATTGTTTTGCTTTATCTGTGACCTTGCAGTGCTTGGCCTGTGAGATTTTATTGCTTGACCTGTGAGATTGTAGTGCTTGACCTTTGAGGTTGCTGGGGTTGACCTGTGAAGGCACAGTTCTTGACCTGTGAGGCTGCAGGGCTTGACCTGTGAGGGCACAGTTCTTGACTTGTGAGATTGCACTGCTTGACCTCTGAGGTACCAGGGTTTGACCTATGAGGTCACAGGGCTTGACCCATGAGGCTTCAAGGCCTGATCTGTGAATATTGCAGTACTTGACCTGTGAGATTGCTGGGCTTGACCAGTGAGGCCACAGTTCTTGACTTGTGGGGTTGTGCTGTTTGACCTGTGAGTTGGTTGCACTGCTTGACCTCTGAGATCACAGGGCTTGACCAGGGTTTGACCTATGAGGTCGCAGGGCTTGACCAGCAAGGTTTCAAGGCCTGATCTGTGAATGTGCAGTACTTGACCTGTGAGGTTGCAGTGCTTGACCTATGTTGCAGTGTTTTTTCTGTGCTGTTGCAGTGCTTGATCTGTGAAGGTCATGTAGCGACAATTGGTCTGCAGCTTTATAATGTTCATAGCTACTTCATGTACATGTATAAACTTCCATCCCCTAAGAAAAGTTCACCAACAAAATAGGGTAAAAAATACTACATTGGTTGATCCCAGTTTACATACAAGAGCATAATATTACAAATTTATCTGATGGAATTGTGTCATGTTAAATAGGATGAATGGTAAATGGACATATCCCAGTTACCGTGTTCGAGTTGAGCTAATGGGCTGTCCACACAGTATGAACTGTTCTTTCATGTAACACAACCATTTATCTTCCCGTTAATTTACTTTCTCACTTTCCACAAATTGGATGACCTTCTCAATGCTCTAGCAAGCCGATTAAGCAAATTTCCTTTTGCTAAGTTGTAAATTATAGGGTTTAATTATATTGTAAGCCTGGAGGGAAAAAATTGACATTTACAAAGTGTGGAAGATGTGAACTTAATTGAAATGACGTCACAGCTAATAAACAACCACAAAGAAGTTAATGTGAGATTCTTCTGCTAGAATGATTTACAGGATGTCAGGCGATCTGCCTGATGGAAGTAGGTGAAGGGAAACATGTACTATTAGTCATAAATGTTGATAGGATGATTCCAAGCTTATGGAGTAATAATTTTTTTTTTCCTCTTTCCCCAGGTGTTGTCTACAGGGATACAATAATGGGTTCCATGCCACTGTATAGATTATGTTGCGTGCTGCTGAATATTTAGTGGATGAACTGAAAGAGATGTAACAATGGCGTCAAGAGTGCATGTCTGCCTTAGAAGTGGATATATCACTATACACTGAATCAAGAAATATGTAAAAGGTGTGTATTTGATTTATATTATTAAGGTGTACCTGGTACAGGTATGCATGAAGTGCCTTACCACAACCTCCATGTACAGGTGTGGTTGATGTTACAGATCATCATGAAATATTTAATAGATTTTAGATTTGAATCAGCTGTGGGGAAGTTTGTCATTAACTTTGAAATAGTCTTTGATCAACCCTGGGTGCTCCAGTTTCCTCCATATAAACAGACTAAAATCATGTGAGTGGACAATTCTTGAGTTATACAACAATTGATAGTGAATAAATGAATGAATGGATTTCAACCAGGAACAAGTTCTTCCTAAATTTATTTTCTAAATTTGACCTTAAGATAAGTTAGACTCACGACTGAGGAGAAATGCAGTTGTTTTCCCATGCTTTGTTGAGTTTGTGATGCTGCTAGAAAAACTTACTATCTTTGTATGAACACCAAAAGAACAAGTTTCTAATTTGTCTACCTTCCACTCAGTCACGTCTGTCAGCGTTAATCATGTTATTCATGCTATTCACAAATTACTCAATAAAATGTTACGTTGGTCTTGTTTGAGTGACCGATCACTGGGTACAAGTTGCCTGTTGTATTTGGCTTTGATTTTAATGTGTTCCGTCATCATGTTACACAAATGATATTGAGACATGTTTTCAAACTTGGGATTGGTTGTCAAACATGTGCATATAGCAATATATACATGGGCACGGCCATTTTTGCTGTCCAGTTGTCTGTACAATAACTTAGAACATTATGACCAATTGCCTTCAAAGCAGTCATGGCAGTGGACTTCTTGATGCATGGTTGACACTATCAAGTCGTTAACTGGAATTAGTTTCTGGCATATTTATAAAACAAAATTGTCACAGCGGCTGTCTTTGATTCCAATCCTCCAGAATGCTTTGACTCATTGGCTCTAAATTTAAGAATTGTTTTGACATCAGTGGGAGGATGGTTCGAATTTCTTCTTATTGATTGTCATAATAAAATATGTCTGCTACTGCCATGTTTGTTGCTATTAAACTTTCTATTAACTTCCTATTAAACTTTGTACAAACATTGTACAATCAATGAGATTCCTGTGACCAGTTAATGTCAGACTGTAATGGTACATGTGCAAGTACAACATCAAAGAATGACGGGGTGGGAGTTGGGGGGGGGGGGGGGGGATTGGTGCAGGGTGGAGAGCCTTTGTGGCCTGATGGTTAGCATACTAGAACAGTACTATGGCCAAGGAGCCTTTCACCAATTGGAGTCCAGCTTGTGCTGGCTTCCTCTCCAATCCAGTCATCAAGCTGCGGATGGTCGTGGGTTTCCCCCAGGCTCTGGCAGGTTCCCTCCCACCATAATACTGGTAACTGTCATATTTAAGCAAAATATTCTTGAGTAAGGGGTAAAATACTAATCAAAGAAATAAATAAATCAACGACTGAGACTTTCCAGGCATGCTGTTACATGTTTTTGTCCATGCAAGCTGTTTATCCCAATGGGATTGTGTGTGTTACACGCACTTTTTGTTTTCTTCTGATGTGAATGTCTGATGATTTGAGAGATACGTGTACAGACTGATTGATGTATGGGAAGACACCTACCCACTGATGGCAATGTTGTTGTTGTAGTGGTGTGTTGAGCGCAATAGCTGTGTGAACGTGTAGCTGTGGTTGGTCAGTGTTGGTCTGCAGTGGAGGATCAGAACTGACGGCTCTCCCTGGGTTCAGAACCAACCTCGACCCCTACAGAGCCCGCCAAGCCAAGACAATGACCTCTTCAACTTCAAGGTAAGCCAGCGCTCCGCACAACTGCATAGATGCCAGGAAAATTTGTTATTTTTGTTATTTGTTTACCAAGCCTAGTTGTGCATATTAGAAAACATAGAAAACAAGCATGACATCATATCACTTTGTAAAATTTTCATGTTTCCTTTATTTGTTGCCCCTTATCCAAAGTACTAGTATGGGGGAGCGTAGGGAATAAGTGGAAAACACATCTGACATGTGCACAGTATCTAAAATTATACTGCACATTGTTTTTTCTTATTTTAACTGATGTTGGATTGGCTTTTGAAACACAGATTTTTTAGTAGATGCTTTCAAGATACACTCAGTATCTTCAATTATGCTTTAAGTTTCTTTTCTGGCAATATTGATTGATGTTTTACCCTATTCCCAAGGATTTTTTCGTATGAGGCAACCTTCAGGTTAAAGGGTATTCAGCATGGTGCTGGAGTCCTGATAAAAGCTTTTCACCTTGCAAAGTACCATAGAGTACAGCCAACATCAAAACGGAAATCCCAACGCATTAGACCCACTCTACATAGAAGGTAGAAAGTCGAAAGACACCCTGTAGCAGCATGATATCTCGTACAGAGCTGATGCAGTATGCCCCCCATGCAATGCGCTCAGGAGTACATTTCTCGTGGAAATGTAGTGACCCATGTGTGCCTACAACGCTCCACGTATGGTCCAACTGCTCACGGGGCACACAGAAATCTGTTTTAAGTGGTATGTGGCCTACCAGAATGTCTATCATACATTTAGGTTATCGCTGACCATTATTCAGTTTCATTTTCACAGGTATATAATAATTTGAAAAAGAATATAAGAAAGGGACGAACATATGTTTAGAACTGCTGAAGAAACAATTAGTCTGCCCACCACCATGTAGATGACCTTGGAAAGTCCTTGCAATTTTAATGCACCAAGTTTCCATTTAATACGTACACATACAGCAGTGTATGAACGTATTCTTGTTCAAACTTCATTACGTAATCCTCAGGTTTTGTTTGAAATGAACCAAAAGTGAAAAATGAAATCTATGATACAAATGATGTGTGCAATTATTATTTTGTTGTCATTTTTTCAGGACTTTCTTATTACATCTGTTCATCAGAAAGGTGTATCCTGACTGCCACTGTGGCTCTACTAGAATAATGTCCCCCAAACATAACAGCAGATACCCGAGGCCGTGGTTGAAGCAGAATAATCCTGGAAAATCCTTGAAATTTTAATGCACCAAGTTTCCATTTAATGTGTACAAATGTAGCAATGTATGAACATATTCCCGTGAAACTTTGAATCTTGTACAAATTTTGTTAACTGGACCTCAGAATATGAGATTACATAAGATGAGTTTGAACAGCCGTAACCAAGATACACTTTTGTCTTTGACGAACATTAATTTTTTTTTTTTTTTTTTTTGTTAGTTTAGATGAGTTTGGAATTTTTAATTACATAGAACTGGAATGCTCACATTATTAGTTACGAGATGGTTCGGATATGTACATATCAAGAGACCGGCCCGGATAGTACAGTTGGTAGAGCGTCCGCTTCAGGAACGGTAATCCAGGATCAATTCTGGGTCGAGTCACACCTAAGACTTTAAAAGAGGAAGTTGTAACTTCCTCGCTTGGCATTCAGGATGAAGGGGATAGTGCAAAGACTGGTTGACCCATATCAGTATAATGGCTTGGGCGGGGCAGCTTACTTGCCTTCAGTTAGTCGTCTCAGTGAAGCAGCACTAGATAGAAGAGTGGAAATCAGTCCTGCGACAAGGAGGCACATTACATACACTCTAAGGATTCCTTCGTTGTCATATGACTGAAAAATTGTTGAGTCTGACGTTAAACCCCAAACACTCACTCACTCCACGTCAAGAAGAGTTTTAAGCTTGAAACACATCCTCTATACACTCAGACATCCACTATGGCGGTAAACCGTCTCGGTAATATAAGTTAACGGGGGAAGGGGGAAAACGAGGTAAAATCGAGAGAGACAGCCGATAGATAGTAGGTAGAAAACCTGATAACTTTTCATTTTGATCTGGGCTGTACTCTACATTATGATATAATGAGTATAATGAGAAACGAGATACAAGTATCTACAGATGACTCTTCTCCAGCCTTCATTATCCTCTACAAGATGACTGCTATGAAGTTTAATTCTGTAAGATGGGTCGGAAGTTGGAGGTCACGTGACCACCCTTTTTTGTGTCTACAACAAAATGGCAGCCCAGTGTTAAAGCATTGGGGAAAAAGCCACTTTTCGTCACTTTGCTAGTGACCAGTAAGGCTTAGTTGTACAAAATAACTTCACGAAAGCTCTGCAGAAATACTCAGGCTATCTGCAAGACTGAAAATTATATAAATCCAACAGATACAAGACAGCTGACAGCAATTCAAAATAGGCATTTTCCTATGCAATAACGTTGGGAGGACCGTTTTCTTCACCCACCCCGTGGACTCCAGCTTCCGATTCATTTTATAGAATACAGTTTATATCAAGACATGACACTTTAGGTCAGTTAATACGTAAAAAATGCTTTTGTGTTGGCAGCTACGCGAGGATACTAGCCCACTACCCGTATGTTGTCATTGCTGTAGTGTTTGTGGTTGTGGACCTGCCTCGTGGTCTCTATCACTGTGGGGGACAAACGGACTTCGAGGATCCCAGAGCTGTAAGCTAGTACTCGAGTATTTTTATCATGCACACGATAGAGTGTATTGCGCAATCCTTCATGATTTTACCAGTTATTCTATTTGTTTCTTCCAATATGTTCATATGCATGTGTATGAAAATTGGTATGTTCAGTTCATGGTGTCCAATTTTGTGTTTGAACTTACATGACTGAGTGTATTGTGTATTGATGTAAATATGTAAATCCGTGGCCTTAGCAGAGTAATTATGACTACAGTTATGTGAAAATAGAAACATAGATGAAAGTTCCAAATTCTAGTTACTACTCCTTGTATATAAGGAAGCTGTTTTATGACATTGGTAATGAAACATGCTGTGAAATAAGGTTAGGTGTCCAGAAATGTGTTTAAAGCAGTCAAAAAATCATTTTCCCTTCAAGTTAAGGATTTTTCAAATCACACATTTTGCTGGATTATGATTGGTTCTTTCATTTTATAGGCCACTTGAGTGAAGTCTGATGCATTTCTTATCAGACAAAAGTGTTATCATATTAAGGTCTTTACGGCTTTCTGAAAGTGCATATTTACATATCAATCTTTAGGTGAAGTACAATAAAACAGTTTTTGCACAAATCCCCTACCTTTTACAGGGGATACAGGTTTTTACTTAGCAGTCAGTGTTGTTAGTAATAAATGCAAGGTAATGGAAACAGTATTATCAAGTCACTCTTAAATGTCGCAAAATCACTAATTGCAAACTAAAAAGTAACACTTTAATCTGTAGGGATTTGAGTCGCGTGGAACAGAAATCAGCGATCGCCTTATAACCTACAACAACCTGCTGATGGACCTTGATAACCTGGTGACCTTGACCCCATACCCTTACCAGCAAAATGACAACATCAAACAGCGTACACGGCAAAACCAGCGCAAAGGAAATAAGGCCCGCAAGCGGAAGAAACAGCGTAATCGTCTGCAAGGTCAGAACAGCACCAATGATGAGGACGAAGAGGAGGATGACATGGCAAACAAATGGAACAACAACTTAGACAGAGGATTCTGCGCAGACACGCCTGGTACGATATTTGTTCAGTGTCATGACAAGTGAAATTCAGTACTGGTTCATGTCCTATGCAGATGAAGATCATATCTTTGTACAGGATCATGCAGGGTAGCACTAACCCAGTCAAACCTCTTATCACATCTTGGTAATGTGTTTCTGCAGTAACATTCACATTGAAATTCTGAATCAGTGCTTTCTCAGTTGACCATCACCTTATTCTGCCTGGTAATATCTTTGTACAGTAACATGCCCAGTGGTAGTGGGTCAATCAGAGTTACCCAGATTTCACTCTGTCTAGGTCGTGTCTCATGAAGCCAAACAATATCCAGTTTAATTAGATTTCAACTTCTCTGGACATGGTGGTACAGCCAGTAAGTCTTTGGGAGAAGCATAAAGAATGTATCAGAAGTGGAGGAAATGCTAATGGGTCAATTCTATAATTTAAACTAATTACCCTACAAGTGAAACATGATGGTAGGTAACTCACCAAATATGATTAACACCATGATCAAACTTTTTGGAGAATAAGTTTGCATTCAAAGTTGCAATAAGGTTGAAGAAATACATGTAGTGTATTATAAAGGAAATTTTAGATGACACTAATTTCGACTAACTAATCTTTATGTGTTTTTATTTCAGATGCTAACTATGCCAGAATTGTTTTCTCTGCTGTGAATGAAGAGAGCCTTTTTACCTTATCAAACATCCAGTCCATGTGCATTTTGGAAAACCGACTACAAAAGTCTTTCTCACGGCGGAAAATCAACCAAATCTGTGACAAGCTTGGACGGAAGTGCTGCCTAAGCTGGTCTCTAGGCAACTACATCGCACTTCTGAGCAACAAGACGTTTTGCGAGGATATTGTGCAATCAGATGTGGACAATGTAATGGAACTTTTGTTGTCATGTGCAGATTTTTACCACAGCGGCCAGCTGAACAAGCCATGTGAACCTGGAGCTGTCTGTGGGAATGCCTCATCACAGTGTGTCCAGCATCATGCTGTCTACTCCATTCTTCATTACCTTACAGACATTCACTTCCTGCGCCCTGATAGGGATAAATCCAAGCCTCCTCAACTCACTTTCTCTGTGACTTTTCTTCCCATCGCTAGGAGTATAGCTGCTGTGGACTTATACCGCCATTTAGAAGATCAGCAGAACCGTCATAGAAACGTTCACATCACAGGTGCCAATTTTGGGGTGAAATCTTTCCTGTTTGATCAGTACCTTATCGCAGATTCATTGTGGCTGATAGTGGCCGCCTGTGTCATCTTCATCACCATTTGGCTTTACTCTCTGTCCGTGTTCATCACAGTCATGGCAGTCTTGTCCGTGTTTTGGTCATTGCAAATCGCCTACTTCATGTACATGTTGGTGTTTGAGATTAAGTTTTTTCCATTCATGAACATGGTGACGGTGATAATCATGATCGGGATAGGTGCTGACGACGTCTTAATCTACTGCAAAGTCTGGCAACTGTCCAAGTCTGAGCGGAACAACGGAACCCTGGAGAAAATCATCACAGATACTCTTAGACATTCAACACTTTCCATGCTAGTCACAAGCCTTACGTCAGCTGCTGCTTTTTTTGCAAACTACGTCAGTAACATTACTGCTATTCGATGTTTTAGTGTGTTTGCAGGCACCGCCATGCTGGCCAATTATGTTTTCATGGTGACATGGATTCCAGCCACAATTGTTGTGTACGAGAAATGGTGCAACTGTTCTTTTTGCTATGGACCAGAATTTTATACCTCCAAGAGCGTAGTATGTGGCTATATATGTCAATTTCCTTACCGAGTGTACAACTCGTTTTCTGATTGGTCAAGGATATTGTTTGAAAAGCTATTACCATGTTTAGTGATTAAATTACGTTGTTTCTGGATCATTACCCTTGGATGCCTTGGAGTCTGTGGAATCATTGTGATATTTTACTATCCAAAGTTACAGTTGCCTTCTTCCAGAGAATTCCGGTTATTTGCAGGCGATAATTTGATGGAGGTATATGACTTTGAAATGGTTAAACAGTTTGACTTTGAAATAGCCAGAAGTGAAACTATGTCCCAGATGCCTATCAGGATCATTTGGGGCCTTCGTGCTGTTGACAATGGCAACCATCTTGAACCCAAGAATCAGGGTACACTACAATTTGATGGTCAGTTTAAGCTGAGCACACCCAAGGCTCAGCGTTGGCTGCTGGAATTCTGTCAGCGTTTTCGACGACAGGACTTTTACCAATTATCCCCAGGAATGCAGCTAACCAATTGTTTCCTGGAAAACTTCATTAAGTACATGGACAAGCCTTGTATGGGGAGCTCAGATGTTTGCTGTAAGGAAAATCCATTCCCGTATTCCGAGGATGTCTTGAACCGCTGTCTTAGCCACTACATTCCAAGTCTGATGGACATGCCGTGGGTCCACTACACCAGGCAGTCCCCGGGACCACGGTTCACCAATGGCAAAATCAGTGCCTTGATTGTAGAATTCACCAGTAACGTTCCCTTCTCGCTCTCTTATGACAAAATGAGTGAGTTTTACACCAGAGTAAACCGTTGGGCCACAGAGGAAATGATCAGTGCCCCAAAGGAAATGAATGGAGGTTGGTTTGTCAGTGATTTTGCCTTCTACGACCTTCAGAACAGCCTGGCCTATGGCACGCCGCTGGCCATTGGGGTCTCGGTGGCGGTGGCAGCGGTGGTCATATTCTTCACCACACTTAATGTGCTGATCAGCCTCTTCGCAGTACTCACCATTGCCTGTATCATATTTGCCACAATTGGTTCTCTAGTACTGCTGGGTTGGGAACTGAACGTCCTAGAGTCTGTAGTGATCACTATAGCCGTGGGCATGTCTGTGGATTACACTCTCCATTACGGGGTCGCATACCGCCTCTCTCCGGACCTTGACAGGGAAATGAGAGTGGTATGTTCTATAGGTCACACTGGGAGTGCCATAACCATGGCCTCTGTTACTACATTCCTGGCTGGGGCACTCATGCTACCCTCATCTGTCCTAGTCTACAAACAGTTCGGTACGTTTCTGATGTTGATGATGTCTATTAGCTGGATCTATTCCACGTTCTTTTTCCAGGCCTTGTTACGTAGTTTTGGACCACAGGGAGGCTTTGGCCAGTTTCATTGGCCGTCCCTGGACTGCTGCTCACCTTCTCATCGCGAACACGTCGACAAGACCATTTATGCCTTATCCGAGTCGACGCTGTCCAGCTCAAGCACGAGTTACCCAAACCACCCGACCAGTGAAAGCCACGAGTTGGAGCCCCTGACTGAAGGGCTTGACACAAGGCACCATCGTCATCACCACCACCATCATCAGCCTCAGCACCATTCTAACCGGCACCGCCAGCGCACATCTTATACTCGCACCCACACCCAGGATAGCCCCGTTCTTCCCAGACGAGAAGTCCATGTGACGTTTGAGACTCAGACACCCAACTTAAACAAGGAAGGTGTGTGTGACCTGGAGAACCACACCGGGAACAGAGAGCAGACATTGATCCTGGACCATTGCCCTGTTGCTGTCTTCACCACGCTTAACGGAGCCGACACGGAGTCTTGTGTCACACCCATCACAGCTGATGGTCTCATCAAAGCAGACAGTCTTCCTGTTAAAGACCTACCACTGGTAAAGCCTCAGTCTGCCTGATGATAGACATTTGTCACTCTTAGAATCCTTAGATATGATGTGCTGAAACCTCAATGTCAATCTTTTCTTAATGCTGCCTGTACATGATTTGTTGTAAATCTGTCTTTGGTAAAACCTCTATCTGATCAGGTGTGATACCAGCCTTTGTAGAGCAACTATTCAGTCTGATTTCTGCTGATGTTAAACTCTGCCTGTATGTGATTTGATGTGGGTCTGTCATTGGTAGATTCCTTTTCTGGCTGATTTGAGGTGCCACTTGATACAGCTGTCTCTGTCTGTTTCTCTGATCTGATGTGGGATCTGTCACTGACACAACCTACTTGTCTAATCTAAGGTAGGATCTGTCACTGATGGAGTCATCTATCTGATCTGAGGAGGGATCTATCACTCATGGAACCTCTGTCTGATCTGAGATGTATCACTGATGGAACCTCTAGCTGATCTGAAATGGGATCTGTCATTGATGGAGCCTCTGCCTGATCTGAGTTGGGATCTGTCATTGATGGAGTCATCTATCTGATCTGAGGAGGGATCTATCACTCATGGAACCTCTGTCTGATCTGAGTTGGGATCTGTCATTGATGGAGTCATCTATCTGATCTGAGGAGGGATCTATCACTCATGGAACCTCTGTCTGATCTGAGATGTATCACTGATGGAACCTCTAGCTGATCTGAAATGGGATCTGTCATTGATGGAGCCTCTGTCTGATCTGTGATTGGATCTGTCACTGATGGAGCTGCTAAGTAATGTGGAATATGTTACTGATGGTGCCTCTATCTGATGTGAGATATGTTACTGGTGGAGCCTACATGTCTGACCCTTAGGTGAGATCTGTCACTGATGGAGCTTCTAACTAATGTGGGATATGTTACTGATGGTGCCTCTATCTGATGTGAGATATGTTACTGATGGAGCCTACATGTCTAACCCTTAGGTGAGATCTGTATGTGATGGAGCCGACATGTCTAACCCTTAGGTGAGATCTGTATGTGATGGAGCCTCTATCTAATCTGGGATATGTTAGTGATGGGGCATACATGTCTAACCCTTAGGTGAGATCTGTGTCTGATGGAGCTGACATGTCTAACATACAGGGGATTGTGTAATATAAGCTGTTATCAATATGCCCTGGCTCTCAGCTGTGATACTCATGGCCTCAGCTGTGTCTGTGCTGTAAAATGCTTCACTATACCCACATTTGGTTGATGACAGACTTATCAAAGATTTTGTTACTAGTCCTGAACCAGCCTTACCAAATACATGTACCTTTGTCTTAACGAGCAGATAGATAGGCCATTTGGATAAGCTGCGTCATAATATGATTTACGCCATTTTCAAGGTCATCATAATATGCTTTCACAGAGGACAAACTGTGGTTTATATGCCTTTGTGCAGTGACATTTTTTTTCGGATATAATGTTCATGGTAGATATGAAGAGATGTCCACATTACTTATTTCTCATGATTTTATCGCATGCCGTTGAAGGGCTGCCGCTTTGTCATGATTGACTGCACTCTTAGGTGTATGACTGCTACATTTATATAACCCCATTACTGTGTTACATTTTTGTACAGTGTTGCAAGGAGATTAAATGCTACATTCAGGGACTTAAATCATGTAAAATCTTTTATCATGTACACATGTGCTGTACTTGACATTTCTTTTTTTTTTTTAAAAAAATGCAGGTGTATGTAAGCTGATGTAAATACTCAACTCGTTATACATTAACGTTCAGTGAAAAAGGTACATATCGACCATTGTCTACTTATTAATACTGAAAGTGACTATCAAGTGCAGCTATGATCATGCTGCTGGAGATACATATTTACTGTTATGATATGTAACTTTTATATTGTAGTCAAAAGACTAATATCTGCCCAATGAAGAATTGTCTGTGGATATACAGACACTAGTGAGTGTGAGCACATTCCTTTAATATCACAACGTGTACCCTCTGCCCTCTGATATTACCCTCAGCTTGCACTGGGTTGGCAAAGTGTATTGTGATATTGTTGATGTTCCAAGCACTGCACAATTTTCTCCATGGCCAGTTCTTGCGAGGAGGGTACTGTTGAAGCATAAATATCATGGCAACATATTTTCACAGTATGTGTGGTCATGATGGTTACTGTCTTTGTAAAACAGGTCAGATAGAGTTTTAAAGTTCACTTGCCTATACATTTCACAACAATTTTTCCCCAATAATGGTAGAGGGTGTGGCAGAGAGCAGAAGGCTACACATTTGTTTTTAGCATGACACAGCTCTATGTACTAAGAATTTGTAGTGAACCGTCATTTTATGTAAACAATCCATCAATACATGTATGATTTTTTCACCCTACCGTCAGTGCTGAATTGTCAAAGTAAATGTACAGGGACAAGAATTTTTAGCTGATCTGTTGATTTTAACGAAGTCAGGATTTACAAAGTATTTAATCTTCGACCAAGATAGGTATTTAAAAAAATCTGTCAAGTTTTTCTGATTTTCTCATTAATATAGATACAGACACAAATATAGATACCAAATGAGAATGTTCACAATCAGATACATGTAAATTGTGAGAAGATAGATGTATGGAGCTCTGAATTGTAATCTGAAGCCTCAGTACTGTGGAGAGATGAATAAGATCTTCTGGGTATACGCAGTGAACAGTTAATACTGAACTACCATAAATATTCCTTGTGTAACCACAGCATCCATCTTGTGCCAGATCAGCGTATCACCATGCTTCCAGGTCATTTCCTGGTAGAAACTGTCCATCCGATATAACTTCATAGGTACATTTCTATTGATTCAAAGGCCACAAATACAGTCTTCAAAAGAAAATCGTAAATTTCAGTGGATCAGCTGTCTAGGTATCTACCAATCAAATAAGATCATGAAATTCAAATTTCAAATTGTGAAGCATATGATGTTACTTCAAAACTACTTTATAGTGCACCTGTATGAAATAAAAATGTACTGTGAGGTGGGGGAGGGGCGCAAATCAGAGGGTTGCAGTTGCCACCCATTGTACAAAGATAGCCAATCATCAGTAGCAATTTGCATATCAAAGACCAAGAAAGTTTTTTTTTACCTCATAGCTCAACATTTACTCAGCCATTCACAGGGTTGCAGTTGCTACCCGTAGTACATAGATTGGCAAATGCAGTTCACGATTTGCATATCAGAGACCTCTGCGGTAAATTTGTGCACGAAATCCCCCCAGTGTCTTTTACTTTTCTACAATCTTCACACATACGATAAACAGTCATAGATGTGACAGTATAATAATTTTGGCCTTTCTTGTTGATTTAATGTCAACATTTTAGTCGTCATATGACTGAAAAATTGTTGAGTACGACGTTAAATCCCAAGCACTCACTCAAGATTTTAGCTCTAAATAATCAGAGAATAATATCTGTGTATGACAATATCAATCACGCTACTTTATCTTGGTTTAAAGGTCAATGTTTGAACGTATCACATGACTCGAACATTATACAGTTTTATGAACTGCTCATTTAGGTGAGCTATCTGTGTTCCCTGAATGCCTTGTTGGGGAAAGCAAGATGGCCATCTAAATGTACAATGTTAGGTTTGTAATATGAACAAACCAGAAGGGTTGGTCCTATATTGTAGGATGTCCTATATTGTAGGATGTGAAGTCCCAAACCACAGTCTCCTTATTTTTTTTTTTTTTGTAGCTTTGTTATCATAACAAGAAGAAAGTAAGTAATATCTGTGAATCCATATCACTTGTTACATATAATGATTTTTGTTGTGCTTTACAGAGATAAGCAGTGGTTGGGGTGTTGAACACGTTTATCAAGGGACATAACTGTACTTGTTAAACTTCTAAAATAACCCAAGGTGTTACCCCCTTGAATAATATGACCGGCTTGATATCAAACTTGACACCCCGTGTTAAAATCGTGCTTTCTGCCATCGAAATTAATCTCAGTATAGTCGCATATTTTTACTCATTTTATGTGTTGCTTATCTTTTGTGCATGGTTAGAATTGTGATGCTACATGTAGCAGTTTAGTTGTTCATGAGCAGCAAAATGTAGCAGCTTAGCAGCTAAAAGGAGATTTGTCATGTTGGGAATGGTTAGTAAGGTGCAGATTATAGACAGCTGAAGATACCGAAGCTATTAGGAAGGACAGCAAGTTCAAGAAACAATGTTTTTCATTGGTGGAGAGTTGACTTTCAGATGTTTAGTGCTTTGATACTTGCCCTTATCTAATGGTATTATCTCAACAACTAATGTGCATGTAGCCAATCATGTTATGAGCTTGTTCCAAAAATTTGAATATTTCTTGTGCCTGTTTCTGACTTTTATCCTGTCCCTTGATGCAGACTTGTTCAAGTCTTGTGATCTAAGTTTTGCCCATAAAGAATCAAACATACATCTAATTGGGGACCATTTTGATATTTTATTTTATATTATCAGTTTGACAAAACCAAGGTAAATCACATGTCTCTGCATGTCATAAGTAGGCCATAGTTTTCCCCTTCTCTTTTTTACAGTTACACTGTTGTGGTAAGGTGAGGGGTAATTGTTTTTTGCTTTTTGGGGGTTTTTTTTCTGTCTTTATAAATAACTCTGAAAGCCAATTAAAGTCTGTGATGAAATCTTTACCAAAGGTACTCTGTTACCATCTTTGGTAAGTGTATCAACAACCATGTACAGTTGATGTAAATCTCATGCCTCCATCTCCTGATAACATTATATATATTGTTTTTACTGGAACTGTAACAATTTTAACCATGTTATACTGGCTGATGAAGATGATGTATATTGTTAATGTAATATGAAGCTTTACTTTTTATTGTTACTTCATTATATCAGTGTTTCAAGTATATTAAAACAAGACTTTTTGTTCATTTGTCACTGTGTTGAGGTTGAATCCTTGTCCATGAGAGTATTTTAGAACTACAATACCTCTTTTGCGTGTGAGCTGTGGTTAAGGTGTAAGTGTGTTCTAAGGCACTTGCATGGGTGTCAGTCAAAGTTAATTTATGCAAAGCTGAGTGGTTTGTTCACAGGAAGTTTTCTGAAAGATGAAGCGTTCTTGCAGCTTCCTGGTTTGTGTTCTTCGTCTATTGTAGAGTTGTAAGGAAAGGTCTTCTTTGCTCACCGGGTTGATTCTACACTCCACAAGAATTTTTCACTTACATAATTGCAGTCAGTTATAAAAGACGGAGAAAACCAGAGTTTAACCTTATGCAAATGAAGTCCATTATTTCAAGTGACCAGATCTTGAGTAGTTGAGGATTAGCGAATGTTATTAAGTGGTTTACCCCCATGCCAACATTAGAAATGGGTTTTCGAGCTACACTGTTTAAAACAGTGACCTCTCTGCATGTGTGCTTTTCTATCACCAATTGTATTATTCAACCTGTGTTCTAAAAATTTGTGACGAGTATAGGAAGAAGACAATTGCGAGTGCAAGACGGTGTGAACAGTCCCATGAGCCTGGCGATTTTCATCATGGTCCTACAAACTTTGAAAGCGGAAGAATGTAGAAACCATGTTTTGAAAATATGGACTAGAATTACACAGTTAGGTTGTACTGAAATCAAGAATAGTACAAATGGCTTCATTGACTGGTTTGAGTCAAATGTTAGGTTGAGAACAATAAATGGGCATGTGAAATCAGCACGATCAGAAAAATGGTCGTTTCTGAAAAACAAAAGCAAATGCCATCATCTTCATCTCGTGCAATGTACTCCTCAACTGCTTTCGGCATTCTTAACCAATTAAAGAGCTCCACTGGTCATACCGTATACCGTCTCGGAGTAATGAGGTATACATCTGCACGCCAACCTCCCAGCGAAATAGTAAAATATTTCGTGCATGACCAGTGAAAACATCTGCTATCTGTGACGGAAATACTCACTTGTGCTATAGCCTTGTTTTCAATTCTGACTATCGCCACGATATGGCTGAAATATTGCCGATGTGGCGCTAAGCCATAATCATTCATTCATTCAATTCTGACTATCACGTGTCGCGGTCCTGGTTTTACTCCCTGTGCAGTTGGCCTATAGTCTGTCATGTTATGAGGAGCTAAGACAACAGAAATATGATCTGATGGAATACCATGTGCCCATGACGTGTGCCCATGAGAATTTGCAGATACATCATATTTATTGATGCACAATCCAGCTACTTACATCCATGTATGGTAACGCAGAGGTATCAAGCCTCAGGATCACAAAGCGTGATTTTTGTTTTATACTAAGTCTAAGGTGATTAATAATACCACAAGTTTAGACTAAGTCAGCGACAGCTTCGTAACCCTCAGGCCTACTGAGTTTCATTGGCGCACTCCTATATGTACGTCCATTGAAGACCACTCGTGTGCCACCAAACTAGGGGGAAAATCTGTATACTCTACTGTATTGTTTTTCATCAACTTTCCGTAGGTCAGCGTTCGGGTTTATCCCAACCCACAAAGCTGATCGTCATCGTATACGATGCCCTGTTGAATAAACCGAAGATCACACGTTAACGAAAGAGGTGCAGCGTGTTTAAATCATGGCCCACGGAGCTAAATGCGGCGTTTCTTTAGAACAGTTTCCAAATATCTGTCGTGGTGCGGTCTGCGTGGTTCTTATCGACGTTTACACCCATACACCTGATCAATCATGTAATAAAATACCAGTGAGGCTGAAAATGCCAATAAAATAAAAACACCTGTTGTCTAACCGTCACGCTAAAAAATATAAGTTTATCCAATGTAATGCCCCACCGCCGTGTTGATAACCTTTTGATGAGACAACCCTCTTGTGTGTTTGATTGGAGTTCGCCGTTCCTTTCATCAGTATTTCGGCCATGTCACGGCGGTGTCTCCACGTGTAGCAGAGTGGACACAATTTTTTTGATAGGTGTTTTACGTCGACCACGAGAATATTTCACTTATACATGTACGACGGCGGCTAGCACTATGATGGAAGGAAACCGTCCATAGCCCGGGGAAAACCCACGACCATCCACAGGTTTTTGGAAGAATTGGACACAATGCCGATATAGTGCTGCCTCACTGGAACGCCATGCCAAAAACATCAGGCATGATGTCCTACCCAGTCGCGTTAGATATTGACACCGAGCCGACAGGTACTTGGTCAAATGTGTTGAGCGTCAAGTGAGGTGTAGTTCTAGTTGTTATGAATTTCACTTCTCCATGCATTAAGCCTAGATGGCTCAACTCGGAACGATATGCATGTATGCTTGTGATTTTACGTTGTAGTTTACAATTTTTCAGTCACATGACGACGAGGAGTCATTAGGTGCGTGTACATATACTGGAGTACCATGCCAGACATGAAACTCGGAAGTGAACAACTGATATAAATAAACCGATAAGGGGAGAGAGGTTACGCTACAGCGCAGCCGGTTCAACCGTCTGTGACTTCGGGTTTTAAAATTTACTTTACAACTGATACAAGTTTATTTGGTGATATAAAAAAGAATATTACAATTTTTACTTTGAAAAATTTACTTAGGGGCAATCGGTTTCCATCATGTGTGGGAAATTGCACGCCTATAACGTGGAGGGAAAACTTTTCTTCATATAGACTTTTCTGGTAGTGGGTCGTGGCCGAGTTGTCAAGGTGCCATCCCTCCAGTGTCTAGGAACTCCAGACAGAGAATTTCTCACTGTTGGTGGGGCCTGAATGAGTGGTCGATGACAACCGTGAAGCTATTTATGCACTCTAACGTTCACTGAAGGTCATTTGTAGGATATGCTTATCTGTACATCACCTGTGGGAAAGTTCGTCATCAGCAACAACGGCCTACAACGGGATTTCCGGGTATCTCCACCGATGGAATTGACCGCCTTCGTTTTTACAGAATTTCTGCTGGATGAGCTCCCCAGTGGGACAGATTATAGCGGTCAATGTTTTCCTGCTGTGCATGCAGGCTTACATATGCGCAAAACCTATTTCTGGTCCAAAATTTGACTGTGAAGGCAACCTAGAGAAAACGGTAACTCCGGATAGATGTTCAAGCCTAGTGTGAACTTAACTCCAAGGCAATTTTAAAAACAAAACTGAAATACATTTATTAGCCCAAAAGGCCAAATGTATGATAGTCGAAAAGTTTATTTTCATATGGAAGCACAGTGTGACTTAAGAAACTATCCCATTGCTGTTGAGATCAAATGTTGCAGCGTGTGAAGTCATCACGTTCAGAAGACGTGTCTCACAGAAGCATAAAATAAAACTGAGTTGATCCACCCTGATTATAAGGCTGCAAGTCTTTTGGGTCCTGAAAATAGCAAACACAAGATACATAATCAGAACAAAAACTGTTGGGGACAATGAAAAATTTCTCTCACTGGTTTTCATTTCTAAAAGGAAATTGGTTTTCATGCCATCTGCTTCTTGTCTATCAAAGCCCTTCAGCATATCTATAGTACCCCATGTATTATTGTGTAAGGAATTTCCCAGTGTAATTTATCGTACATTATTTAGAGTACGGTAATGCCAGATAACCAGCATTAATGTCTGATATGACGAGAATCCCCGATGTGATCTTATATTATTAGAAGTCCTGTATTTATTTATTACATCATTAGAAGTGCTGTATTGCCAGATAACCAACATTTATGTCCGATATGACAAATATCCCAGATGTGATCTTACATCAATAAGAGTGCGTATTATCACCATACCTTGCAGTTTTGATGTCTTTCTTTATATGCTGTGATGGGTTTCTATGCCATAATGGGTGTCCATGCCATGATGGGTTTCCCAATGTGATATTACATTGTAAGGGGTGGCCATATTACCAACTTTTGAGCATTGGTGAATATATATGTGTATGGGACATGGTGGTTTTCTGGGAAAAGACTTTACCTGGCATAAACTCCGGCTGTACATAGTCCCTCATGGCTGTACTCACAAAGTTATCATCTGAAAACAAAGCATACAATACATGCCTTAGACTATGCTACACATGATGATCTGATAGGCTAGAGTAGTGTCCTGTTCGCTGATATATCTGGGTTATTACGTATTTTACCATTTTTGTTGGTTGGCAGACTGGACACGTGTCACAGAAATAATCACTGATTTACCCATAAATTATGTAGAGCCACGTCGATATAAACACAAGATGTTATTAAAGAATGTCCAACCACCCGTAAAACTTTTCACTCTAAAAAAGTAAAGGGATACAAACAGGTTGTTGCTCTTGTGCGCTACGCGGTAGTGAAACTTACTTCCGGTGTTGTCCATGTGGAAGAAGTGGGAGTTGGACCAGTGTTTGGGCAGACGGTCACACTGCTCTATACGTCTCTGCTGAGTGTCAGTGAATCTGTGCACATAGGAAAACAGAATCCGGTGATGTATCTGATACAAACTCTGGACCTTTTCCATAAGCAGTGTGGTTAAATACTCCACATGCATGCAACATAACTGAAAACATAAATTTGGTACAAATAATTGTGTTTTAAAAACAAAGGCGACTGAAATACCATGAGCGTCGCGGTTGAAGGTTTCTTTAAAGAAACTAAGTTTCCTGCAAATTCACTTTACCTTCTATTGGCTACATGTTTGAAGTCACTTTTCATCACGGACAAGTCGAATGCTGGCTCAATGTTTGACCTCTGATATCCGCACCATCTGGTGACAGGTTCTCCCATGCTAGGTTTGTATGCATCATTGGCGAACATGTCTTGTGTATTTTTACTGGCATCCAAATGGGCGAATTTCTCTTTGGAGATCTTTTCTATTTTACCAGCCGGAGGTACGCCTTGGTCATTCTTGGGCAGACCTGTGAACTGTAGTTTTGTTTCTGTCGCCTTTACTGGCAGGCTGTTGTCTCCGATGGTGAAGTGGGTGGATTTACCCTCCGCCACCCGTTCCTTACACTGAGTCTTTGACAGATGCCGGCGTTCACAAGCACTTGAGCCATACATGAAGGCACCGAAAAAGTTATCCTGTAAATTGTGCGAGTTTGTAAGTTCATATACATGAGGCATATTGAAAACCAAAAGATTCAGCATCAAACCATTTTCCTGGTTTAATGAATTAAAGGCAAAGAAAACATTAAAACAAAATATACGCTCGTACACCAAACTGTCCATGACAGTGGTTCAATTTATATTTTTGGAATTTTTCCAACGGAGTAAAATGGTTTTAAAAGAGGGTACTGTGACGTCCAATTTTTTTGCTTGAAATAGTTCGTTCTAAAGTCCATTCGGCGAATGAGTTCATAGATTTATTTATATATGCAGTCTAAATGATGAATGATGAAATCTAGCACTCGTGTGTTACCAGACTGACATACCTCACATTAATTAATGTTTTCTTTGCCTTTAAGACACATTAATTTAGAGAGATCACATCGTTTTAATACGCTGCTTCTCGGGATGGAGTTGTCCGGAAGTTTGGGTCTGAGAAATGAATAGGAAATTTCATAAACATCCGCCAACTCTGTACATTATATTGAACCATTGCCTCTATAAGAATTCCTTCACCATATAAATCGTGTGCATAACGGAGAAAACGGTTAAATTTTGACAGATATCCAGGCAGTCAACGATTATCGTGAATGAATTCACCAAATATTCATCATGTTGTGTCCACATATCCAGTCTGACTTATTATTAAGTCTTGCTTGATAGAAGTCCTGGGGCATGACCAGTGTTGCCATACCGTAGCTTCTGAGTTCTCCTTGTTAGAAGCTGTGTAGGGTAGTGCTGGGTCTGTCCGGAGATAATCCCAGTGTGCCCTAGTGGCTCTCCTGGGGGCCATGGCTTTGAAGGTAGACGGGGGTCCTCTATAGTTGTCATGCGCCACTGTAGAGACAGAAAACGTAACGCACTTCTACAACTTCTAAGCTTGAACTACGATAATAGTATAATTATTAGATGTTCAGCAGATTTTAAGTATGTGGATGCTTTTTGATCTCTTATAATGGACTATACTTATACAGTGGGACCACTGGGCAGTGTTTATGCTCTCAAAAACTAATCTGTTAAATTTAATGTCTGAAGATAGGATATTAGCTTGAATATGAAGAAACATTTTGTTGTGATGATAAAATACATTCTGGCGTCACTCAAAGTTAAATTGGAGTTTTCAGGCTTTCATGGTTTTCATGGTGTCTAGTGTTGTTGACAACAAGCGATGTAACTCACGAGACGACTGACGATCCTGCGCGTGCCTAGTGACATCTTCTGCCAGGATGGCGTTGTCCGTGACGTCATTTTTCATGCCAAAAGCCACAATCTGGAAAAAGAGGAGAAGAGATAAATGTTACAATGAGCTTCAAATTACGTGCATGTATGTTACAAGTAACAATTAACGCGGCATGGGTCTTTTGTGTTATAATCGTCAAAATAACAACCAATAACTACATGCACATGGCATGCCATATGAATTTATTACAAATACAAGAATTATTTTCATCGTGTCATAGAGTCCTTAAAATATGAAATGGCCGAAATGAAATGAAATATATACACCATTACGGTAGCCTTGAAACAAATATGCAGTTTAAATTAGTGTTACCGGTTTATTATGAGTGACGTGATAATTCCACAGACCTTATTTGGTAAAGCTGGCTGGTAGGAGAAATCCACCTGGGCTGAGGTACTCCCGGTGGGGCCAAACTCTGGGTCAAACTGCATTATCTGTTATAATGCCAAAAGAGCAGCCATAACCATCAAGTAAAAGTTGAATTCACATGGACAAGAATAAAACACGAAAAACGGTAACTCTGCGCAAAATGTACACCGTATAAATAAGCCAAAATAAATCTCACTGCGCATTTACTCTTGTCCACCCTGTACGTCTGTGAACTTTCTACTCTGCATTACTCACATTATTGGCTGAGGGAGTTTCCTTAACCATTGGTGGTCGCAAACCCGAAGACCCTGACACGAAATCCTTGTTATACACTGTCGCCATTGTCTCCGTATCGGAACCAAACTGTGGGGTAGAACAAAGGTATGCGAGTAACATTGTATTATCTAGTATTATCGGAATGGTCAATAAAGCTTGTTTCTCCCAAAGAGGTACCGTTTCTCGGGCAATGGCAACTGCTTGGGCCCTGTTCTGCTGTAATATGTGAGTATACTGCGTTATATACCAGTAGAGTTTGTCCAGCAATCATCATCGCAAAGGCGTGAATGGACAATACATCACACAGCTTGGACCTGAATTACTTTAAGCGGAAAATGTTCACCATTACTTCAATGGTCATTCTGAGAACCATACATCGCTGATAGCCTATAGGTCACCACTTATGAATAGCTTAATTATTAACCACATAGCCGTAATCGTAGAACGACCACTTTCAATTTAAAGAGTTTGGTTATATGATGTAGCCTGTGCAGTTTCGCAACAATATCTACCCATTATTTCTGACTATTGTGTTATTGTAGATAGGTTGACTGATTCCATATGGCTTGTGAAGCTATCTTCGCCAACGATATATCTGGTAGATGACAAGAGTCTAATCCCATGAAAATAGGTTTGTTCCAAGCCATTGCCTAAGGAAGGTATTGTGTTTTACCTGGAAATGAACATTCTCCTGGTATGACCTCTCTTGTTTTGCATCTGAAAAAAAAGTGTCTGTTGTGAAAGTAAATACATGGCCAATTATATCTGGTGCATATGTATGTTTGATAAAAGCTTGCACACTAAAAGCAGAAAGGCAATTACAGCAGATGTGCACATCCAAAAAGACAATGAAACTTTTATAACGCTGATTGATTTTCACTATTTTAATTCCCCTCTTACCTGAGAACACTCGAGGAACTACTGTCTGTCGCGCATATTCAATCAGCTTGTTCCCTGTCCCGTCCCTACCCTGAGATGACTTGGGACTGTCTGTAGAGAGATCGCTGTGGATAGAAACACAGCAAATATATAGTTTATAATAAAATAAATGGAACTTGTCATAAAATCACTTTTGGGTTTCATTCTAAAACACAATGCTTATACCGTTTATCAAAATGGCAACAAAAAAATCCCTGAAAATTGTCAAATCACGTATAGATTTCATTCAAAAGCGCAATACTGATGCATTTCAGGTATTACAGTCCGCTCACAATCTTGGCAAGTGGCTTGTCCTAACTGCAATTTCATGAAATTAAATTTTCAGACCTTAATGTTTACACTTTGAAATAATAATTCCCATCCATTTCAGTAGTTCCGTTCCAAAGATCCCACCTCTAACTATACAACACTTGGCTCTATATCTCTGACTTACTGTCAGTCTACTTACCCGAATCTAACCGTTTTCTTCACTTCATTTAAACCCACGGGTTTAGTTCTCGGACCGTAACCAATCGTGTTGGTCGATGTAAAATCTCCAGCTGAGGAGTCATAATGTGAAAATCATTTATTGTGATGACTGGCATGGAACTAATGCTGGGTTCCGCAAGAGAGTGTTCCTAGTTTACACGTAGACATATATAGTCGACATTAGTTCCTGTTCACCGGCACTGGTGTTTATATTAAGGATACACCAAAAACAATATATGCGTTATTACTACATTTAAATCAATAAATCAGAAATGAATTTAAAGTAACATAGAACAGTGTGGAATGATTCGCTAGATGGTATTTGTTAAATAGTTTGCCTCGTGCATGCAAGTGACTGCACTAGCTTGTACTATATGCGATTGTTTTCTATCCCCGGCGATAAGTTTTAGAACAGGCCAAGGTTTATCTATGAACCCTCCCCTTACCTATGCCATTGTAATCGCCGGCCCTGAACACGTGTGACGTTGTCCCTTCTTTCTTCATCTCTCGTGACTTCTCCATGACGTCACTGACTTCTCCGGCTAGGTAGTCGAGACCTTCCCGGCGCGTTGCTGAGGTCGCTCGTCCATACATCCTGCAGTTCTCACTCAGATACCTAAAAATGCAAACCAAATGCCCCTTCCAACATAAGCTGAACCCTTACGTAAGTGTACCTAAGCGGAGCATAAGTCATGCTAACAATTATATAGGCCTACTTTAGTGTAGAGCAATTTGTGAACTTGGAACTTCTCGAAGAGTTTGTATAGAATATAGTTGGCCACATCCAAAAATGATTTTTGTTGTCAACAACGAACCTCTACCTATACCAAACGCAACTCCAAGAACAGTTATTTAAAAAAGTGATTCACGGAATTTTGATAAAGTGGCCCTTGAAGTTTGACTTACCCGGCATCTTCAGTGCCTAGCAGGACATGGGTATTTTTCTGAGCTCCCTGTGTCTCCACATTCAGGGGTTTCTCCAGTTTAGCCGCGTTTATCCTGGGAAACTCGGGTCCCTTCAGGCCTTCATTCTGAAAACAAACATAATATTCCTTTCTCTGATTCTATAAAATCGCCCAAAAAACAAAGCTTAACTATATACATTTATTTTATCTGTTTTAATTTTTCTTGGTTCCATACAGGTTGCGTGCAGAAATGGACCGATCTCAAAAAAACTATAGGTCTAATACATTTTCTTGTAACTTAATGCGGAAATCACGCCATCTTAGTTTTAAACAGCACATCCAAGGCTTTTAATGGAACAAGCTAAATTCAAATAATAACCACAATTATAGGTAAGATTTCACTTCTTTGAACTGAATTAGATGCAGTTATATGCATAAATTCTAGGATTGTTTTATGCATCATATTGATAATCCTGAACGCCAATGATGTGAAAAGTTCTGACTTGTCTACTCAATAAAATGAGCTAATTCCAATATTAAATATAGAGTATTTAGACGTCGTCAAAACAAATTAAGAAAAATGAATGCAGTTTTTGACCTAGTATTATATGTTTTTCCATTGCTTGTGCCTCTATTCAGAGTGGCCCAGTGGTGCATCAAGAATATGAAAGATCACGGGACACTTTCCTGCGAGAAATGGGAAACGTTATAACTGTAAATGTTTATGTGCGATAGCACATGTATTTGTATACTCCGCCACCCTTACCATAAGCCCGATGGACCGGTACTCTGTTTCTCCAGTGGCCACCTGTCGGCGGTACTGTGGAGCCATGTCCTGAGGGAAGGGAGAAAACACAGAATTACAAAGAAGGTATACTGTATAGTTATGATGGCAAACTACGAGAAATTACCGCTCAATTGTCAGACATATTTTAGTACAGATATTAACATAAAACATGTCTTCTAGTAAAATTGTACTTATATATAGTTATAGTTTATAGTATGTATTGTGATATTATATGCTGTCCAGTTTACAAAGTGTGGACAGTATATAATTTATATTCAATAGGGCTTTTTTTCAGATTTATTTACTTACCGGCCAGTTGACGACTCGGTTACATTCCAGTATCTTTGCCTATAAAATAAACTGTTTTTCTTTACATTGGTCATTTATATAACTACTGTTACTATGCATTTAGCATTTACACATCATTACATATACATAGGCATAATAACTATTACTCGGGCACCAAGTTATAGAAAATGAGACAATTAAACACGATTCATAAATAAAGAATTGAAACAATTTACTATAGACGCATTGTGTTGGGTTTCAAGACTGGTTTGGAAGATTTTCTAATGAACAGAAATTAAGTATAAATTAGATTTATTCACGTTGTTGTTTGATGTCATACTGAAGAATTTTTCCCTCATGCCATGTCGGTCAGCTTCACGAGTTTCTCGTTCCAGCCGGAATACACCCAACATACATATGACTAAAACTATGATCAGATTTTTTAATAATAACTTCTTCGTAATATGCTCACCTTCTCAGCGTTTTTCTTGTCGAAGTCACCTTTGGTTGATGACAGCTTGTACGTGCTCTCTGGAATCTTTTCTTTGGCATGTTCCATATTGAAGTGGTGATCAAACTGTGAGAAACATAAATATCATTGGAAAATGAATTTAAGTTCAGGCAGTGTTTTTTTCATGCATTATAACCAAATTCCAACACAGTATACCTTGTCTTTATATTTCATAAAATATGAGTGTATATTTAACAAAATATTATTTATGAACAGAAAGTTTTAGGAAATGCTGCATCTTTAGAGATGATCGTGCTTTGGGCATTTTATGTTCAACCGCGATGAATACACACCTATATTGATAACGATAATGTAAAGTCAATCACTACATACCTGATTGATCTGGCTCACTTGAGACCGATAACCCAGATCTGGTACTGCCGACTGAAATCGACAAATTCCAATATTTAAGTTAGGTGGCAAATTTTGGGTGGACGTGAATCTTCTATTGGGTTGGACAAGCAACACATGGTGCATGGTTTCAGAGAAATGGACAAACAAAATCGATGACCTTCGTATTGGAACTCGGCACTTTTTGATAAAGGGATTAGGGATCGGAATGATCGATATTGTCAAAATGCCCAAGAACAGCTCTGGCCGCCACGCATAGGTTTCCTCCCGATTTGTCATCGAACTGGTAATAAATTCTTGCGCCGTTCGCAGGAAGTTGCGTGTACATACAAAGGCTGCGTTTAAACTTTCGTGACATGTTTTTAGTGCACACATATCGCCATGTGTGAGTTAATTACGTGAATCTGCATACAGCATATGGGCCATACTTTCACAGTTTGCGAGACAGGGGTCTCTGATCCCCTAAATGATTGTCACACGTATATCTGGGATATTAATTCACGAGTCACATGGTCATGAATGTACTCTTTAAGGTGACATCAACACTGGCGTGTAGATCTGAGATCTGTTTTATTCTTCCCAGCGTATAACTTTCAGAAATACAACATGAAAACTAAGCTGGGGACATACCCAACCTATCTCAGAGCTAACTGACTACGAATGTATAATATTGAGATGATTATACCTGCACATGATACCTGTCTCCAACAATAAATGAAACTTAAGAAAGATTAGGGCTTAATTCAACTTCGGCAATATTGCAGCCTTGGCGAGAACATGTCTCCCAAGATTGTCAATTCATTATTTTTAGACGAGTGCCACCAAAATTGTGAATGTTCAACCTAAATGTTGCCCTGATTAATCATACAAACAGTCGGACAACCATAAACTCCATAACAAAGGACAGCCTTGCCTTCTGGACGTTATTAAAAATGGGAAAGGGTATGGATAACTTTTCTTATCGTTCTACTAATTGCATAACCACTCATGGTGTTGACCAGTTCCATGGTTTAATGGCTACAGTTACTAATGTCCACCAGTCAATGCAGAAACAGGCACAAAATGTCGTCTTAAAATGATGGCCTCTTTGTTTAGTTTGAAAAATACTATCTTCCCAAATTCATTTTAAGTTCATCTCTCTATTGTTTTAAGTTTCAGACTGCCTATACTTGCCAAGAAATCCCTAGAAAGTGTGGTCATCCATACGTCTCCTTTCAAATTCTTGTTGGTAAAATTGTATTCTCCGTCCTGGAAAATGTTAGTTCTTTGGAGAACTTTCTTGATGGCTTCTGCTTGTTTCGTTCTTTCTGGTCCATAGAATTTTGTGCCATTTTGCGGTATAGAATTGTTATGGATTACGGTTGCCATTTTTTCAAACCAATCCGTTTCGTTTCGTGTATATGTCTTGCCTGGCGTAACGTTACAACCGTAGTGACCAGGGGTAGACTTTCGGTAAGTCACTAGTCGTGTTGATAATCCGATTAACCCTAAATAATTCACGTGCAACAAAAGTTTATGGCAAGTCCTGGCCAAACACAGGTGAACACGTTACGTATGGGGGACGTTCAGTTCAGTGATTAAGCAGATGTCCAAAGAATTTTCAACCAATCGTGCGCCCAGTGCCTATCTCCATGACTACCCATCAACCAATCACGACAGCATAATACAGGTATGACCATCTATCACGCAGCGCAGCTAAGGTACATAATCCACCGTAATCTACTTACAACGGTACTTCTGAGGTATAGTTCGTACGTGCGTAGATGTCTTTAGCAATAACATAAATACGGGACATTCAATGATCACAGCAAACAGCCAGGTTGCTGCTGGAAAATCACTTTTAACAAGATGAAACTTTAATAAGACTGAATTAAAATAGTGAAACACAAATGCCAACACAAAATCATGGTGTGATAAACTGTACATGTATTTAAAATTTTAAAAGATTTATCATATATACTTTGTACAAGAGATTTATCATATATACTTTGTACAAATCATACAAGATTTCTAAGTACGGGTAGATTCGTGTCCCAAATATGGTGCATATTAATGGACGGCGCTCTCTGCGCGTTCATAACATGGATCGCATATACATCGATCAGAATGGTAAGAAGCAACTTTAAACAAAGTAAATACTTTTGCGGCTTGATTTTCACGTGGTATGTATATCATGTAACATTAGCTATTTTATAGGTTTAGTTACATACGACATTACATGAACAGATTATTATTTTTACCATCAAATCATGGTTTTATATATGGCCATAAAGCCCAACTTACATTCTGAGCATTTTCAGAAAGAAAAATTTTTACAGTTTTTAAAGGTCGCTCTGATGATCATTACTTCATTTTTTGCTTTTCTCGTCCTCTAACGGTGGTGAGATTAGTGATTGGATAAAATCATCGCCACTTGCCCAAATCATGGTCCCTCCTGATGCGAGGATAAAAATAGATATATACCCTTTAGAAATAGTAATCACAGACAACTACAGGCCACGTGTTATACGTGAGTGGACAAAAACAAAAAATGTATATATACGTAAACTTCACTGTGGTAGATGGATTACCAACATTACAAATACATCACAATCAAAATAAAATGATTATGTGGTGCACGGAATTCAAATACCGGTATATATAGTGTACGCATGACACATGACCTTCAGTCTATGTCCTAAGTAAATGCGGGGGTAAAGACACCCACAAACACTTGAGTCTAAGATGGTGGGGGAAGGGAACGCATTTTTGTCTAAGACAAGACTATATATTTACACTGATCATATACAATCAAGACGTGGAACCTGAACTCAGATATACATGAGTAACTACTGAACAAACAGATCTGACATTTATCTCACATTTCACTAACTGTATTATGGTATACATGTATTCACAATGACTTTGTATGTATCATACAAAAATTGTGGTAAGAGGAAACTGGCAGAGCCCAAGGGAAACCCACAACCATCCACAGGTTACGAACAGGCCTTTCCACGTTCGACCGACAGGAAGCCAGTATAAGCTGAATTTGAACTCACAGAAATCACACTGGTGAGAGACTCCTGTGTCATTCTGCCGTGCTAGCACACTAATTACTCGGCCAGAAATGGAGGCCCCAGGAATGGTTGGTGGCAATAGAGAATTGAAGTGAATACACTTAGAGCATAATTAATGTTTAGCATGAAGCTGAAGGCTATTTCAATGATATCATGGCGGACAGATTTAATGGATGCAAGAAAACACCCCATGCACCAGACATGAGTGACATACCTCTGGACATAAGAATTCAATGTAATACTGTTAAGAAACAATAATCACAGACACCTACGCACCATGCACTTGTGATACAGGATTGGACAACAGAATATGGTAAATAAAATGTACAATGTGCCTAGTAAACATTTTACAGGTAAAATGATCAATTAAAAGCAAACTGTATTGCAGACACCTGGTGACGAAATAAAATAAATACAATATACAACAAAAACAAAGTTCAGCTTTATCACAAATATTCATTTGGGATTACTTTCACAAAACCTTTCCTGGCCAGATTTCGTGTAACTTTTTTGTAAATGATGTTGTCTGTTGTTATGGTTTATAGGATGACACAGTTTAATGAATCAATGACAATGGCTTAACATCACCTCAGCAATATTACACACATTGTTTATGGGGAAATTTCTGAAACAAAAAAAAAATTTAAGTTCTGTGAAAGTAGTCCCTGATATGGACGGACTGCAATATGTAGTACCGGTATACAGATAAGATGCAAGTTCTGAGATGAATCTCACAGAAAAAATAGTGCATACATATACCAAGTGGCCGAATTGGTGGGTTGATGATGAAACAAACACTTCACTATCAACCTTCTGTTCGGAACCATAATAACTAACAGGGCGTTACAAACTTTCACATTACATGTATATGCAAATCAATGATATTCTACCAGTAACATCTTCATCATAGCGCATGTGGTAATAATACATATATGCATTATTCTTTCACCTGATACAAATATACCATTCAAATCTACTGGAATTATTTCCACCTTATTTGCAAACATAAGGCAATTCTACAATATGTGCAGTTGTTAAATTAATTTCATGAGTTATGTCATATTGTGACATAAGGTTACGACTATACCCAACAACAAAAACAATCTTTTTCCACCTACATTTCAGAACAGGTACATACAATCTGCTTAGTGCTGAAAACTATAGCGTGTTTTTATTGAGAAGACGGGATCACTGCATTCTTTCCATACACTTCTGTGCACAGATAAACTGTTTTACATGATTTATTATAGCACCTCTAGCAAATGGTCAACTTCTGATTTTTCCAAAGGATGAACTCTTCATTCCAGAATCCATGTCACAGTGTTCATCACCTTGGTCCTTGTGCTGAGGAACAAAGAGGAAGAGACATGTAAATAATAGTGTGCATAACAACAAAATTAGCAGTCACTTTATATTTACCATCACCACACTGTAAGGTCTATTTATTTATACAGTGTATGAGAGTTTTACATTAAATATATTGAATGTAAGAAAGACATGGCTGTTTCAGAACAACCACAAGAGGCAGATTTAACATAATGCCCATAGCAAGTATTACAAGACATTATACCTGTAAGTGAATATTTCCACAGCTGTCAACAACTTACCTTGTTTGATTATGTTCTCCCTGGCACGTACAAATGCCATGATGTCAGCATCTGCTTTAGCATCTCCTGTCAGTGGAATGTTTCTTCTGCTGGAAGACGGCCTAGAAGATTAACAATACAGCAGATGAATCGTCTTTATGTCTTGTTAGTATGAGGCAAATATATCAACCTCACAAAACCTAACCAATTAATAATGATAATAATTTGCTTTACATCACCGTGCATCACAAAACTTAAATGGTCAATACTGAATTCTTCAGCCATAGTTTTTACGTCTTTCGGGTAGGCAGTAACAATAACAAGCATACAAAGCCTAACCAGTCACTACTCTCTGCTCTGCAATACTTTTCATGCCCTAAGTAACCTTAGCAAGTTCACAAATAGTAAGAAAGTCACTTTGAAAATCGAAGTCATATTATTAGTCTGTATTTCGGTCACTATGTTTATATAACACAGGAAATAACATAGTGACCAAACTACAGACTTCAACATCATAGTTACTTTCTTTCTATTGTATTTCAAGTTCACAAAGCTTAGCCAGTCACTTCACAAAGCCTAACTAGTCCCTGCTGATTGCTCAGCAATACTTTTCATGCTTTATTTCCAACAAAGCTTAACCAGTAAATATTGCAACCAGCACTGATGGGTAACAGTGAAAACCAGGCAAACCTGTTGTGTGTTGATGTGAGATTGTTTGTGGAGTTGACCATGTCGTAGTTTGGCTGGGTTCTCCCAATTCCTGGTACAGGCGGTTTGGATGTGAATTTTGACCAGCCGTTACCTGGCTGCTCTCCCCTGCTGGCTAAAGAGGACTGCAACAAGAGAGACATGAGCTGACTATCTAGGGTTTGCAAACAGCTGATACATCTGACATGATACACAAGACTGATTTTTGACTAGACAGAAAATCTGACGATGGCATAATAAATGTTAAAGTATAAAATTAATTTTCATTAATTACATTACTCATCTAGGCTACCCTCATCTTTACTGCTGACAGCAACTCTGGTTTCCTCCACACATAAAGACTGACCTTGTCTTGAAAATGAAATATTTTCAAGTATGGTGTAAAATAAATTTATCAAATAAATACTAACTGATTTGTGCAGTCTTAATAAAACTTGCACATAAACGTCATAACATCTGGCATTTTAATGTAAGAGCATAAACCAAGTAGGTACAGCAGTCATGTACATGTACACACATGTCTCCTCACCACACAAATTCATGTATTTATTTATTTATTTGATACGCGTTTTATGCTGTACTCACGAATATTTTACTTATACCACGGCCAGCATTATGGTGGGGAGAGGAAACCGGGCAGAACATGGGGGAAATCCGCGACCATTCGCAGTTCAATGTCAGATCTTCTCGTATGGCCATAGAGGAAGTCAGTATGAGCTAGACTTGAACTCCCACTCAGTTGGTTGGAGGCTTCTGGGTCATTGTGCCATGCTCTTGTGCTAACCCCCTCGGCCACAAAGGCCCCTGAATTTATCCAAATAGTACTAATGACGGACATACATTTTACATGTTCACAAGGAGATCTCTCTTTGTCACATGTTCTCACCTGTGAGGAGGATGTGGACAAAACACCCCTGGTAGAGGGAGTGACAGGTGGGGTTTTCCACGCTGATCTGGCGGGTTGTGAACCATTCTGAAATCACGTTAACAAACACAATATACATATGCATGTAGGTTTGAGTCTCTTCCTGCACAGGGGAATCTAATAGACAAACCATAGTACTCTAACCAGTACCACCCACTGGTTATTTCTCCCCATGAGAATAAGCATCTCCCAAACCAAACCAACATCTCTCAAATTGAAAAAGCATCTCCCAAACCAAACATGCATGTGTCAAACCAAAGAAATGTCCAAGAGATAAGCATCAACAAAACCAAATAAACATCCCCCAGATTAAGCCAAGTTAAAGAAGCAACTTTCCAAATTAAACAGAGGGCACTTTTTGGCAACTAAAAACAGGTGAGGTAATTAACCATACTGGGAAAATGGCTGACAATATTAACCAGTTGATCAGTCTACTCCAACTAGCTGCTTCTTTCTCCGGTTCTTTCTTTGGATAGGGAGATGCTTAATTGGTAGATGCTTATTTTGTTCCGGAGCTGCTTATTTAGTTTTCTTTCTTAAGCTAGGGAGATGCTTATTTGGTTTGGCAGAAGCTTATTTGGTTTTGAAGATGCCTGTTTGGTAGATGCTTGTTTGCTTAGGGAGATGCTTATTTAGTTTTGAAGATGCTTGTTTGGTAGATGCTTGCTGGCTTAGGGAGATGCTTATTTGGTTTTGGAGATACTTGTTTGGTAGATGCTTGTTTGCTTAGGGAGACGCTTATTTAGTTTTCTTTCTTTAGTTAGGGAAATGCTTATTTGGTTTTGAAGATGCTTGTTTAGTAAATGTTTATTTGGTTTGAGAGATGCTTATTCAGTTTGGGAGATGCTTGTTTGGTTTAGAGGCAGATATGGCCGTAGATGCCTAATTAGTTTGGGAGATGTTGGTTTAGCTTAGCTTATTTCATTTGGGTGACGTATTTTTGGCAGTGTTCGTCTCCCATATTGAACTTTTTTTCTGTTCAGTTTCTCATAGATAAGTAAAAATCCTTGGCAGAATTAATAAATATACATAGTTATAAAGTAACTTCTGATTCTTTGCTAAAAGACCAACCACATGAGGTTTTATCCACATGTTGTATGTCTGCCATGGATGACATCACTTACCTGTGCTGACATATTCACCTGGTCTGCCCACCATAACTCAAAGTCTTTCATGAGTTTCACCTTCGATTTCTCCAGCAGGTGCTGCAAATGTTCAATTTCTGTTTTCAAAGTCCTTAACTCATTGAAAGTTTCTTTGTACCTGTGAAGAAAGGAAAATATCTTGCTATCAAATTTTGCTGCTGTGCATAATCACACTTTCTCATTTCAATTTCAAGGTTAACTTCTTGACTTAAATTATTACCACTGTTACATTATTACATGTTATTATTACATTACAAAATTTATATGAGAAAGACATCTCTGGCTATATCCAGTAGTGTCTATCATATCTACCAGAAGTCATAACTGCTATACCTAGCTTTTTCCTCCTCAATTTTGTCCCTCAATCTTTGTTCTGTCTCATCTGGCCCACTCTGATTCACATCCCTCAGTCCTGTCCAATAAATCATCCAAATAATGTAAATTCCATTAAGCAAGCCAACTCACTCACAGAAGTCATTTATAAGGTGTATCAGGTTTTGGAGTTCCCCTGATTACCAACCATGACACAGTACTTAAATATCAAGACACACCTGACTTACCCTTAGGTATGCTGAATTCATCTACATATACACTTACATACAATAGTGATGGTGCAGATATCATTTGATTTATAACTGTCCCATCAAATTGACTCTTGGATTTAATTTTCTTAGCTGAGTGAAAGGTGTATCCTTCTCTCTGAATTACATGTGCATGTCAAGAAAACTCCCTTCCCAGTGTGAGTGAAGGAGATCACTACCCAACAGATGTTCATTTGAAATTACTTACAACTGCCACAGCCCTATGATGGGTTGGTGTTACAAGAAAGTATACACATTTTTACCTGTCATGAGTGGCATGCGGAGCATTTTAATATATGTAACAATCTGTGTTCATCATGGAGTAGAATCAATTTTACCTTGCATTGCTTGAGTCATCCTATACTGTTCAATCTGCCCCTTAATATGATCTGTAATATAACAGAGAATGGCTGTGTGACTTCCAAAAATAGGTAGATATACATATATATATACATATATTGTACTAGAACCATAAACCTGTCACCACTGACTATACAGTAAATGATGAATATGAATATTCATGTCCCACACTATGTTTGTAACTCATGCCAATGTACACAGGGGGCCTCCGTGGCTCAGTTGGTTAGCGCGCAATGACCCAGGAGCCTCTCACCAATGCGGTCGCTGTGAGTTCGAGACCAGCTCATGCGCTCTTCCTATTCGGCCGTACCTGGTGAGGCCTTCCAGCAACCTGCAGATGGTTGTGGGTTTCCCCCGGGCTCTGCCTGGTTTCCTCCCATCATAATGGGATAAGTGAAATATTCTTGAGTACGGCGTAAAACACCACACAAATAAATAAATAAAACAATGCACACAGAACCAGTAACTCACTGACAATTGCCTCCCCTGGTTCACACATTCTCCAACACTCTTGCCCTACACTATGTTTGTAGCTCATGCCAATGTACACAGAACCAGTAACTCAATGACAATTGCCTCGCCTGGTTCACACATTCTCCAACACTCTTGCCCTACACTATGTTTGTAGTTCATGCCAATGTACACAGAACCAGTAACTCACTGACAATTGCCTCGCCTGGTTCACACATTCTCCCACACTCTTGCCCTACACTATGTTTGTAGCTCATTCCAATGTACACAGAACCAGTAACTCACTGACAATTGCCTCCCCTGGTTCACATATTCCCTCACACTCTTGCCCTACGCTATGTTTGTAGCTCATGCCAATGTACACAGAACCAGTAACTCAATGACAATTGCCTCGCCTGGTTCACACATTCTCCAACACTCTTGCCCTACACTATGTTTGTAGCTCATGCCAATGTACACAGAACCAGTAACTCAATGACAATTGCCTCGCCTGGTTCACACATTCTCCAACACTCTTGCCCTACACTATGTTTGTAGCTCATGCCAATGTACACAGAACCAGTAACTCACTGACAATTGCCTCCCCTGGTTCACACATTCTCCAACACTCTTGCCCTACACTATGTTTGTAGCTCATGCCAATGTACACAGAATCAGTAACTCACTGACAATTGCCTCGCCTGGTTCACACATTCTCCAACACTCTTGCTCTACACTATGTTTGTAGCTCCTGCGTATGTACACAGAACCAGTAACTCACTGATATTTGCCCTCGCCTGGTTTACTTGTTCTCCCATTCTCTTGGCCTCCTGGTAGCGTAGTTTTAACACCCTCTTCTGGTCCTCTATTGTATGGTTTTCTCTATAATCTCGACGGAAGATTTCAAAGGCCTCTTGACGACCCATTGACATATTTCCCACTGAACAAAAACAAAAAAAAAAAAAAACAACATAATGAACCACAACATTTTTTATCTTGCATCAGACAAAATACTCCGCTTTTCATTGAACAACAACGGTCACAAGGGGTACACATATATTCTCAAGTCCTACAGACGATGTCAAATGTTCAGTAGGTTAACTCCCTTTGCAGGGTTGTAAATACAATGGTCACATCGCTGCAGCAATTCTCCTATACAGCTTTTGCACTGAACTGATGGGTCTTTGCAGGATAAATTCATTACACTGTTACTCAGTGATACGATTCAGAAATATATAGCGTCCCTAACCATCATAATATGAGGATTACTGACATAATATATTTGAATATCATATGACTGAGTAAAGGTGTAGCTTATAATATCAATATATATTTAGAAACATATAAATTTACCAATAAAGACAGACTGGACAGATATAAAAGTAATGTCAGAAGTAATTTGGAGAAATGTTGGAGAAATCTCAACATGGCTTAGTTTGCCTGACAATAAGTCTCTTTTATACGTGTACAATACGGTCTGATATAAAATGAAGAAAAAATCATACTTCAGCCATTTTTGAGGGTTAATTGTCACTGAGTTAGGTAGACATTACAGATGTTTCTGGACTCACATATCTTGTACTGTGTGTGGTTATACTTCTGTTCATCAGCCTTCTCTTTCTCACTGACCCTCATGTCTCGATCACTGCGCCGTCGACTGTCACTCGCAGGCCGCCGGCTTTGATGATCTGACTCCTCAGAATGACCTCTGACCTGATGACTTGATTCACCATTAATTGGCTGATTGACTGAGCTTATTAGGGATCTGTGATTTGATTGGCCGGCCTTTTCCAACATCGTCATAGCATCTGAGGCGCGTTTCTTCTCTTTCTTTAACATTCCCACTAGGATGTCTGTAGACACTAGTTAAAGAAACCTATATGTCCAGGATCACATGTTTATGTTTGTCTTGTTTTCTTTATTAACAATGATAACAATGATAACAATGTTAACAAAACAGAACAACATGAGGGTATAAAATTAAATTCATACTTTCTTTTTCAGATAATTTTCATTTTAGTAACTTTCTCTAAATATGTTGACTTCTCCTGAATGGTTTTCATCAAAACTTTCATGCATCTTAAAGAATGTGACTATGACTGGCACAGTCTAATTTCCAAAAATCAAACATAAAACTGACATTTGGTACCCAGGGTTCGGCCCAGGAAATACTGAGTGGTGGGCACCAATTTGTGAATAAGCAAAGCGAATGAACGAGCGAGCACGCACGTGAGGAGTGGGGTATGCAAGGGGGTGGGGAGATACTCCCGATATCAAATGTTGAAATCACAAAAGGAAAGCTTTTTGGGTAATGTGTGTTGATATAAATGAATACAAAGTATTGTACTGCATACCAGAGCCAATCAAATAACATATAATGAGCCCAGTATCTTCACCAGTTTGACTACCTGTTGTCGCTTGTCTTTATCATAGAAAATGCCATTTGGAACACTAGCGCTATATGTAGTTGGAGGGGCAAACTGGTGAAGTGACATTACATGGTGAGCTGTGTGTGTACATCAGCAGAAATGTAGGATGCAAAATACTGTATACTGTACAGTGTAGACTAGAGTGTAAATTCAGTGTTGTAGTTGTTTTCTGGGTACTCTGGCATTGCCTACATTTAAGTTTGCAATGCATTTTATGGCAATTCCTGACAAGTGCTTTCTTTTTTTTTCTTTTCTTAACTGACACTGGGCTTGTTTCTGTTGTTTGGATTGCTTTCCTACGAGAAAAGAACTGTGAGTAGGCTGTCTTGTCATGGTTTGTTATTTACGTCTGCATTTGCTGCTGTGAACGGACACTAAACACATACATCACAATAAGGACAGTCTAGTTTGGTTGGTTAGATCCTCAGGAATCTCTGCTTACTGAAGGCAGTGTCGTGAACATCTGCACGTGCCACTTTTCGGCATTGTTTACCACAATTGTAATCACTAGCGCCAGTGTGATCGCTTACGGTAGAATCAATTGTAAAATCTATTTTGCCTTCCATAAATTATGAATAAAGTTATCTTGATTTTGGAGGGCGGGGCATATCAAGATTTCAAGTCTGACACTGGGCGCACAATTTTAGAGTCGGGCAGGCCCGCCCATCGCCCCAACCAAGGGCAGAGCCCTCGGTATCACTAAAACAGCTACATCGCCACAATGGGAAATAATATCCCCTTTTGATCACTGGATCAATAGATGTCAATATTTGTTAAAGAAATCCTAGTTCCTGAAAGTCCCCTCTCTTCTTAGTTCTAGTAAACACTGTTACTCTCAAACTGGATGATGTACAAAATAACAAAAGGATACTGATTTCGTTATCTCTCTGCAGCACCAGATCCTTGAGCTTGCTGACTTCTGCATTGCTGTATGGACCGGTGTCCTCTTGGACCTGATGGCCATTGGTCAGGGATATGTCAGAGGAGCTTGGGGACGGTTTCTCCAGAACTGCTTTCTGTGAACACATGATATTTCTACATTACACATGCAAATTGTCATAAGCTTCCACCTTACAATACGCCACAGTACAGATCCCAACTCCCATCACTAATTCTTGGATAATGATGATCAAAGATTTGCCAAAGGGATACTGTTGATGAATTTATATTATACAGTTATGTTTAGGACATTAAAATAAAGCCGGTTTCCACATTTGTTGAAAACAATATTTTGACAACACAAAAGACTATTAACTTTAACAGTGGAACCATCAAACTTTACAAACATGTATCACCATACAAACGTGCAAGGTATTGTTTATTCCTTCCAAATGAGACTTAATTTTCGAAAGAGTTAGTTTACACAGCTCCTAAATACTTTACTATCGATCCCCATCCTTATGACTAAACAACAATCATTATGTCACTTTTGTTTATTTATTTGATCGGAAATTTACAGCGTAGTCAAGAATATTTGGCTTAAACGATGGTTGCTAACATTATCATGGGAGGAAACCAGATAGAGGCCGAGGAAAACCCACAGCCATCTGCAAGTTGCTGGCAGTCCTTCCCACGTATGATTATGTCACCTTTAAGAGCTTGTAGCAGTGTTGAATCTTCCTCATGTCTGCTCCCACATTGATGACAGTGTCTACATCTGGGTCACTGAGGAATGTCTGTACAATCTCTTGACATCTGACATGACAAACAGACAAGTCATTATTACACTAGCCTTCAGAAAAATATCAGCTGTGAAATTAACAAGATTCAAATGAATACACACAATCTTGCACTACAAACATAGGGACAATACTCCTGTCATATCTGTCAAAGATGAAGAATATGCCACTGCTAACCTGTGCACAAAAGACACATGGACATGGAGAAAATGAAACGGCAGAAATAGCACAATCTCTTTCAAAGAGGTACATCTAATAACAGGTTCTAAACACAATAAGTTCTGCGCACAGATGACAACTTACAGAAACCTCACACACAATTTTTTCGTAACTGTTTAAGATTCTTGACTGGAATATGTGGCTTGTAATTAGCATGTTAAATGTGAATGTTTGGAAAAAGCAGATGGACTATTTTAATCAACCTTTGCAATTCTTCAGTTGTTAGTTCATCTGTCCTCTGCTCTCCTGTTGCCATGGCGAGCTCCTCTTTAAGCTGCTGGATCTCTCTCTTCAGTTTGGCAATCATCAGTTTGGGGTCAAGCTCTTCATTAAGTATAGCTTCATTCTTAATCAGAGCCACACGCTGCGCAAACCGACATGTGGAAATGGATTCCTGCAGAAGAAGGATATTTATAGTAACATGCTAAACTATAGGCCTACAGAGGGTGTTTGATACGGGCACATTTCTTATACCGTGAAGAAAAGAGCCTAGACAATTACACTGGACATTGCCTCAAAACACCCACAACTTAAGGCCCTATTATATTAGGAAGTTCTTGCCACAATATGGTTGAAATTGTGGCAGAGAAAATTTTCATGACCTACATTTATCCAAAGAATGTACTGGAAAATGTTTTAACACAGAAGTTAATAGCATAACTTTGTGAACTCTTTCTAAAATACACAACTAGGAGACCATGGATAGGGCTCCAGTGGTAAACATTCCTAACAAATTATGTGCATCCAAAGTTGTCTCCCCTCGACTTACATCAATGTTCTTTTTCTCCACCGAGCATGTGGCTATCATGGTGGTCATACAGTTGCCCCCAAGGCTGTCCCGCAGCACAGACGTCATCATAGAGTTACGATAGGGGATGTGCTGACGGCTCTTGTCTGCCAGACTGATGATCACCTGACAACAAGGGAAAAGGTCAATATGTAATAGCAGAAAAACCACATGTATGCGTCAGTCAGATATAATGTCACATCATTAGTAACTTTTATGACATGTAATGGCAGTCATCTTAACAAGCTGACCCATTGCTGTAACTAAATATAACTTGTATATATATGTATATGTCTTGCTTTGTGTTATGGAAACTTTAAACATTACACTCAGGACTGGGGTTTAAAGATGTACTAAATCCACTGTTTATGAAGACAGTCTACGTTGCACCAAATAGACATCTGTCACCTTAAAACATTTGCATACAAAGTCATTGTCAGCACTGGTACATCCATCAGGTATGGTTATTTGCATTAGGCTGATTTACATGTACATGTAAATGTACAGGCCACTAAACTGGAAAAGGGCAATCATTTTATAAATCAACATAACCATGGACAATGCACAATCAATCAGCATTACCATGGACTATGAACAATAATGGACTATGAACAATAATCAGACAAAACTTATAGTAACAGTTGACGAAAACCAAATACTCAACAATTAAAGGTATTCGGAGAAGAAGCCAATATCACATGAAAGAACATGAAACATATTTGCAAATATGATCTTTAATATGATCTTGTGTTTTGATTTTTCCTTTCAGGAGAGAATTTTTTTGTATGGTAGGTATTTGGGACCACCTCTTGATGTATATCGTCTCTGTATATTAATGTTCTAAATAATACAAAATTCTGGCACAAATATATTTATTAAACATGCATTACATCCGTCTTTAGAACATTATTACAATGTAGAGCTGATCCCAAATACCCACCATACAAAAATTACTTTCAGGTGTCATTTCTCTTTAAAACAAAAAAAAAAAAATTATACTGATGATCATATTTACTGCTAACTTTTCACATTTTTTCATCTGAACTCTACGTCATTTTTATGTTTTCAACAGCTTAAGCTTCAAGGACACTCACAACCAGCCCCTAAAATGTTTATTCTTTCCACACACCCAAAGCATGGCAATTCTATTTACAAACTCAAGTCTGTCTTTTTTACTCAACATTTGTGTCCTCTGATGGCTGTGAGTAATCAAAATATATCATCTGTTAACTGGATACTTTTACTTGCTGGGTTTGGAAATTGGCCTGGCACCCAACTCACCTGTTCCAGGAAATGAAGAGAGAGGTTGATATACTTGGCTTCTGTCAGCAGCACACCATTCACTCCAGTCTTAGATACACGCTCCGATCTGAAAATAATTTAAGCACGACAAAGTGAATGTGTACGTGCTTTGTTTACCCCTGTGAAGGAACTTTCACGTTAAAAGGCTGAACAGTGTTCTCTATCTTTTAACACATATGCCTCGACCCCTTTTTGTGTTTATTAATATCAAAAAGCACATCAACATATGAGTGGTTCAGACCAGCTCACTGAAATGCAAACAAAATTGTAAAAGTCCCAAATCTGTAATTTGATAAAAAACAAGGCAATGCTCTTTAAGAAAGTGTGTATGAAAGTTGCACTGCATTCGCAAGGGGAATAACAATATCACAATGTTCTGAATGTATCAATTTACAGAGTTATCTTTCCTTACCCTGCCAGGTCCACTAGGTGGAGTTTGGATCGCCGTATGGTTGCTGAGCCGGTCTCTCTGGACATGATGTGAATGGTGAAGATACAGTGAGATCGTGTGGATGCCTGGTTCATCGGTGTCTGATAACAGAAACATCACATCAACTGATTTACTTCCAGTAGTTCAATCCACTATATACATGCATATACATGCTGTCCATATAAACACGATACCAATGCTCCAATTTGTCACCATTCCTATTCAGGCTCAGATTATTTTAATCATATTTTTGCCCACATAAATGTATTATGGTAAATGCCAATTTCAGAATAAAAAGGAATATACGGTAATGGTGGGTTTCTCTTTTCACTCTATACAATGGAGCACTCAATGACAAGACAACTGGAATCTGATACTGCCTAGGTACTCGCCTCGGCTATCATTCTGTTTGTGTCTCCCAAGAAAAGCAGGTTGAGGGCTTCCTCCTCATTATTAGCCGGGTGCACAGACAAGTTCTTCAGGTGGATGTTCTGATCAGAGTCCTCCAGTAATGACACTTTACTGAAAACAAGACAATGATTAACACAAAAGAAAAAGAAAGCTACGACTTGAGGTTAAGATATTCATTATTTACTGATACTGGAGTTTTGAGATATGACATAACAACAACAGGCAGATGTGATGTTATCACTTTACAGCATGGTAGGATCAATTTGTACAATCTAACTTAGGGGTGGAATACAGAAGACAGAAAACTAATTACACAATATTAGATAGATCTTATGATGTATGCACTTAGCTGGGTTTTGGTTACCAACATTACAAATATACTGATATTCTGACAGTAATTTGATCACAACATTATCACTGCCATGTTATAAGACAGGCAAATACGCCTACTGTGCCATAAAGTGGCAACATCATTTTGCACTGGGACATTGCACTCTGCTGTCGTAATGACGTAACTCTAAAACTGTACATTAAAAGGATTATTAAAATCTGGAACACTATTATTGTGTCTGCTGTTAATCTGCTGAAATGTTTCACACCATTGTGCATCTTTCTGATTCTCCATAAATATTCCTTTTTCTCATCAAACAACTAGTAAGAAACCATCAAGGGTAATTAACTCACGGTAAATCTTCCAGTTTGGCAGCCTCATGTTTTGGATCCAACAGGTCATAACCACTTTCATTATAGATCTCCAGATAGGACACATGCAAGCTGAACTCTTTATCAGGATTCTGATGGTAGGAAACATGGATAAATATTAGCAGGTACAAGTATTTGGGTATTTTGGAAGCCTGCAGACTAAAAATGATATATTCAAAGCAACTTTAACAATACATGTAAGAAGAGAAACATGTATGTTGTTGTGGCATTTCACACAATTACCAAACCTTATCACAGAATAATTCCCATAATCCTGTTGGAATTGCATTAATTATCAAATAGTTTGCGTAAAACATCACATATGTTGGAGGAAGAAAACTATTTCAACAAAAGTTATTGCTTATTACAAGGTAACAGACAAGTCAGTCAGCCTTACCAGAACAAAATTATACATATATGTAATTTTAATGTGGACAGCATCATTATTTTAACATACCTGCTCATACTGCTCAAATATATAGGAAAGAGTCCTGGGGATAATGCCTCTGTCAATGTACCGCTCTGCTCCTCCTGTGATGGTAAATGTCTTCCCACTACCAGTCTGAAGCAGAAACATGTATGAACTGCTTATGCGAATCCTCTAAGAGATAAGTCTTTATAAACTTAAACTGTAAGATGGTTTCAGGTTAATATAATTTATGTTCACAGATATATATTGTAATTCAAGCTTCACCGGTTGTAGCGATACTTGTATATCTCACAAATAAATGCTGTGCTAGCACTACCGATCGCCATTTGCACATTTTGCGAACATAATTTCAGTTTTGCAAAATTATTTTCCGATAACGTTGCCACCATGGCTAAGCAGGTACCATACTACCATGTTGCAAAACTACTTTGTTTCAGAGGCATTTTCCTCTTTATTCAGAATTGTGTCGGGACTGCGACTTTCGCACTGTCGATCATCAAACTGAAAGCTACAAAAGTTCAGTCTGTACTTGTTAATGCATGCACTTCGTATTCAGGGAAAATAACCTAGGAAAAGCATCCGGCCTGTGTATGTTAACATGTACATGTGTGTGTATTGAGTTGCTCCCCTTTACACGAGCGACACCACATGTAGTCCTTGAGCAGGAAATGTGGAAAATGTTGTCTTAAAGTGGCGAACTCTTTTGATGGGATAGTAGAGACTGGGGCTATAAATATTAACATCACATTTTATTATTTATTTCACTGGTGTTTCGTGCTGTAGGAAGATCTAATTTGTATGATGACGGCCAGCTTTATGGTGGGGAAAATCTACTCCGATATACAGGCATGCCTCCACAGAGGCAGTCAGTCTGAGCTTGAGGAACTCACAGCGACCGCACCTTTTATTTATTTTTTTTGAATGATTCTCTGCTTTGCTTTGAGTTTGTAAGTTGCGAATTTTGTTATGACTATATAATTGTCAAAATGGCTAAAAAAGTTTTGAATAGTTAGCCACATAGTTGGCGAAAGGGAAAAAAAGGCTAGCGTAAGCACAGATCAGAAAGCACTCACCTGTCCATATGCAAATATGGTTCCATTGTAGCCTTCCAGCACACTGAAATATAAAACAACATGTGTGTCAGAAATCTATTACTCTACACCTCTGAAGGAATAAGACATACATGAAACAACAATTTTTGCTTGTGGGAATTATTAACCACCGAAAATTTTACATGTACTTCTACTGTCAGAAATTTCTGCCCACTTGAGATCACACAGATAGAATATATTAACCATCTAAAAATGTTACATAGACTTCTACTGTAAAAAAGAAAATTTCTGCCCAATATAGATAACACAAATGGTATTTATTTCATTAGCATTTTATATCACACTGAAGAATATTTCATCTAAAATGAGGAAAGTGAGATTTATGGTAGGAATAATTGGAAAGAAGCAGAGAAAAATCACAGCACCTCGATAGGCATCCCCCTGACATACCTTCTAACTAAAAACCCGAGCCAAATGACCAGGAGTTTGAACCAGTATACTCTGCCAACTCTGATAATAAGATTGTGTGGCAGAGGTCAAGAAATGAACAATACTAGCCCTTGATATAAAAGTAAGTAAAGTAAGAAGGCTTAATCTTAATTAATAAAGCAGGACCCAGGAGAGACTTACTTGTCAATCACAGGCCTGGCTACAGCTTCAAACACATCCTCTTGTTTAGTTTTCTGATCAAACACTTGCTGGAACCTGCATGGGACATGCCATACTCATGATACATAATACACATCACACATTATATACAAAATATTTATTTATTTGACTGGTGTTTTGACTGTGTACTCAAGAATATTTCCCTTAGACGACGGCGGCCAGCATTATAGTGGGAGGAAACTGGGCAGAGCCCGGGGGGAAACAGGTTGCTGTCAGACCTTCCCATGTAGATCCAGAGAGGAAGCCTGCATGAACTGGGCTTGAACTCAGCGACTGCATTGGTGACAGGCTACTGGGTCATAGTGCTGCTATTTACATATATACATCAAATTAAGACACTTTCAAATCAGAACTTCCACAGAAATTGTACATGTACAATGTATTATCATTGTCGTCATATACCACAATGTGATGAGAATAAACCTTACTGCTCAGTGTGAATATCTATACAGTAAGCATGTGTAATGCGCTACATGTATAGTAGTCTTTTATAAATTCTACCAAACTCATAAAGTCATTAAGAAAATAATTTGGTAAAATGCTAACCAATATTGTAGTTATAAAAATGCACGCATGCCACACCTGAAATTGTAGTTTTCCTTCTTGTTATTAATAAATCCATCAGCCAATTCTTTGGGGACGTTGAAGCTCAGTCGTGGGTGACCCTCCTCATCATCGTCCACTGAGTACGGCTGAAAAACAGGTACACGCATGTTAACGGCAGATCAAACTAGCTGCAGTGTTAGTCCAAAACTGCTATCCCGATTAAAACTGCTTAGTTCTACAACTGATAGATGGTAGACAACATCTGTGTTATTTTCACTACAGTTAAAGAGTCAATTCATAGTTTCTTTAATTAACACACTAACAGATGGCCAAGGAGTTCATATATAAACATATATGTACACAGTAGTGTGTAACTAGATGTAATGGCAATGTTTCACATTCACAGTCTAATTAGCCAGCATCATTAATAATTAACTAAAAGGTAAATTAACTGAACAAACTACTTTGAAAGGTATCTCCAACCACCAGCTTATCACACTGATACATCACTGGTAAAAAGCCAACAACTTTTCCTTCTGGATTCATAAATTGTGCATTGCGAGAGAAACTGTTACAAAGTAAAAAAATTTTCAAGTCTCAAGAACAATTTTTTCATTACTGTCTGCTAATATAATGATCCGTGCATAAGCAATAATAAAGATCTTGTCATTCTTTCAAAATAATATTTGAACGTAAAAAAGATAACTTAATCTAGGTTGCCATATTTAAGCTGAGGTTTGACTATTTTAATCAAATTCTTCCAAGTGACATGGTGGTGATCAGTTATGTCAGTAAATGTCATAAAATATCACTTTTGGAGCTGAAGCTTAGATTTCTCCAGTAGGATATCACCCTATCATCCAAACAATCCCCAAAAAACCTTCATAGAACTCTTAGAATCAGGCAAAATGTACAACTTTGTCACGGGCAAAACTTTAGGTCATTTATCGTAAACCTGATAGGAGAGCTTAAATCATAAACAAAATGGCCTACAGAAATTATGCAATCTTCCCAAATCTTTCCCCACAATCAATGTGCTGATGTACTGTTGGGAGAGTGCTGTCTGGATCACATCCACTGACATTTAAAACGATACAAAGGTAATACATGTATTACTGGATGTCATTTAGAAAATGGTTTTAGTAAAATACTATCATTATTTGAGATTGCAATTTCAAGGTACAGTACAGATCTTAGAGCCAACACTGCTACATCACACATATTTTTGGTTCGACACAAGCTGTGATCTGTTTTGTACGTTGTCTGCTTTAGTCAGTTTCGTACATGTATGCATGGACATCTTACATGTATTCGCCGTGCTTTACTCAGCAGAAAGCAACACGCTGTCATGTCTAACATCTTGTTGTTATTTATTGATATGATTGGTGTTTCATGCTATACTCAGGAATATTTCACAACAGCAGCCAGCATTATGGCGGGAGGAAAATGGGCTTTGAACACATGATCATCCACATGCTGCTGGCATACCATTCCATGTACGACTAGAGGGCGCCAGCATGAGCTGGCCTTGAACTCACAGCGATCACATGGGTGAAAGGCTCCTGTGTAACTGTGCTGCATAAGCACTCTATAACCAGTTGACCACAGTAAGCCATAAAATGTGAATCAGTATAATAAAACAGCTATTGCATGTTGTAGAGAGGAAAATCAGGATTTCAGGCTCTCAACAGTTGATTCTGCCTCACAATGTTGCAGTCAATAATATGCAATAATTATAATTGTAATTTAGAATGTATTATTTCTAGTCATTTTTTATTATACCTAGATATACATGATGATGTACAGCATTTAGTCCAAAGTTTAATTGTACAACCTTGTTATTTATTGTGTGATATCTCATTTAAAACAGAAAATTCTGCATAACAGTAACTGTAAATTTTGGTTTACTGAAAAGTATATAAGTATATACACACACACACACACACATATATATATATATGTGATGTCACGAATAACACTGATAGACTTGAGAAGCTTACAATTACATATATGGCCTTAGCCTACCTTAATTATATTTACCTTGTCTCTAGGCTAGGGTCCTCCAGCAATGGATATTTAATGTCAGAAACAAGGTTATTTGGTCAAAATAAATTTATTTTAAAGTAGATCTCAGTGCTGCGTCTTCTAAACTGATGGTTTGATACCACCTAAATCAATTCCAATAAGTTAAAACACTGAAAACGGAAGAAAAATGGCCGAATTTGGTGATCATCCATCAGAAAATCTACTCCATTATGATCGAGCCACCATTGACCTTACGACGTCACAGCAGTACATTTGCTGCACGCATCTGAGTCTTCGCTAACTGTACAACACGGAGAACAGGAGACAAGCGCTATACATTTACAGCCAATTTTAAGATTATTCCATTCCAAGTGTGACTTGCGACTCCAATAACACAAGGCAGGATACTGTAAAGTTAAATACATGAACTAAAAATGCCACAGATTGAAAAATATGGACCAGATCTCATTAAAAATGCACTTTGATTTACGGGGAACTCGATCCTAGTCGCATGAGCTATACCTTCTGAAAGAAAAGGCCAAAGGACGAGCCTTGTAAATATCCTCCCAAAAAACAAACAAAAAAGAAGACGTCCAAATTTTCGCTCCAAGACTGTAAAAGTTGAGTAGCTACTTGCATGTTTGAAACATCCTACTAAGACACAAACTGTGGGGAGCCACTAGCCTTTGCCCTACAATGGCCATGAGGCTCAGTTCACACCTCACCCACAAGTCACTGTGTGTGCCATACTTTGATGCCCGTAATGTGAATCTAGACAAAATTTAAATTAGCATTCCTATGTGTTAATAATAGCAGTTTCCCTTCAATAGAATTCAACCTTTATCTTCTTTTGCAGGTGATACTTTTTTGAGACATAAAACATTAGCTCCATTGTTACTTTCACAGACAGTCGTCGTCACTGCAACTCACAATTCGCTGGCCGGACCCCATGGTTCCTCGTTTCGCAGCCAGTATCACTTGATTTGGCTATAAAAATTTATAGTGGACTACGAAACCGTGCCAAATTCTCCTCCACAGATACTACCATAATTCAATGGTAGTTTAAATGGAACTAGTTCACCTAAGATATTTTTAAATGCAATTTACAGACTAACATAGTATAAAAATTGTGTCAGGGGAAAATTTAGTGTGAAAATAAAGTCGTTTGGGTTCTCCTTCAAGGCCTCATTAGTTTAACTCTGCTTTTCTTGATCACTCAAATTATGGATATTAAGTGGTATTGGGTCATTTTGGAAATGTGCCCATAAGCAGATTTCTATAGTTTTTCTTTTCTCTTAGTGATTTGTTAAGTTACTGGAATTATTTTTGCAGTGGAATTCGCTTTGGAATTCTGTTATTTATAGTACATGTACTATGGAGTCCAGCAACCCCAAGTGGCTATTTTAGCTCCTCTCTTTGCACTGGGCTGGTGGAGTTTTATAGTCACAGTGGTAACCCGCGGTAAATTATAAAATGTTTCACCCCAGCGGCCCAGCCTAAGTCCTTTCTAAGCGATGTCTAAAGTCTAAAACAGGTGTCAATTGTGGCTCTTACCTCTCAGCTTGGCCGAACACTCAACACCTCACCTATATTCAACTGGGTAATGACATGCCGGACCAAAACCAAGAAATGATACTTAAATGGAATATTATTACAAACTTGTGTGTGGCGGGTTCTCTGACTAAGTACACGGTTTTCACGTACATGAGTGTTGGGCGAATGGAGCATGCTCTCAGTTTTAAAAAAATCTACACTCCATTTGTGCTCATGACTTAATTGTTTTCTCTTCTTTTCATTTCGAGGTGATATTCAGACATGTCAGTAGTTTATTTAGATCACACCAAGCATTAGATCATCTAGAAACTTAAAATTTTGACATTCATCATAACACTAAGTCCACCTGTCAACAAACATGCCACAGATTTCAAACTCCCATCTCCTTCTCACTTATGACAATCTATCTCACCTCCTCAGCTCATTTATACGTAACTTTATGGTGGAATCCCTGAATTTACTATCCTCACCTATGAAACTAATTAACTCACTGCGTGGTGGTCAAATTCACTGCTAGAGCTTCAGCACTACTAGGTGTCTCTCCATCTCCAGCCACTTTTAAGTGTCACATGACCTACTTCTCGGTTTGAAATGCAACTGAGTCTTGGCATTAAAATCAGCAAAAAAACAGGTATATTTCGACTGCCATTTGCAAGAACAACTTCAACATTCTTAATTCAATCCAAAAAGGCATAAAAAAGAACTATTTTTAGAGCAGGTAAATTTGGGCTCCATCAGTGACCTCATTGAAATCAGTCCCATTGAGTTGGAGGTCGCAGATGTGCAGTGATTTGTTTGAGAGACGACGATGGACTACAGTCTGTTACAATGAATGTCAGAGTTTTAAACTAGCACACTGAGTCCATCTAGACGGACTAACTAAGCATTAACTAGCACACGTCACAATGTAAGGTTACCGTGTGTCGGGTTAAAAACAGGATGCACTGTAATACACATAGGCATAGGGTCAAACATGTAATCTAATCCAAATATGTGGTATATGTGCAAGCGCCCCCAGGCAGAAAACTCCAGAGAACTTGTATCTCTCATATGCCCTACTGTGTATCTAATATTTCTGAACCCACTACAGTCAGTTTAATCAGACTAGTACAATATAGGCCTACATCTTTCTACGACACATTTTTATTTCTATGAATGTTTATTCCTAAACATTTCTTCTGCATATCACTTTGATAAATGACAAAAATAACAAAATGTTATAAATGACAACAGTTTGGGCCTGTCACTAGGTTTCGAATGGTCTGAAGATGGTCGAATTCGTATTCAGACGGTATAGCTAATGGTCTCTGAAACCCTAGTTTAAAGTTAACAGAATGACATGTTTTGAAATCTCAAAATGTCACAGCTCAACACATTACTCTGATGGATACTGTCAGGTATAGATGCTGGCTCTATCACCAGCAAGATTGTCAATGTGGACGAATGTGTGCGAATGTCAACTTAGCTGTCACAAAACAGTTACTTACGCCGGTCTTTGCACGTGTAGGTTTGACACGAGCGAATATTTGGATTGTGCTCTTCACCATATTTCACAAATTGTCTTGGATTTTCCCAAGGTTCTTTGTAACATCGAAATTATCCTCTAAACATATCACAACATATCATTTGTTTACACCTTTCTCCGCCATCATGTCAAAAATGTCAAGCACTGCAGTTCCGAACAATTCAGGCGTCCATTGGTTGAAATCCTTCCCAAAGGTTCGGCAGTATTCGCCTGACTTCCGGTCACACTCGGGAAAGATCGTAGCTGAGCAAAATTGACATGCGGACGAAATTATGATGATACAGACGATATATGTCATCTGCGGCCGTGGGCAGTGAAAAAGGATTGCAAAACCGGTAAGACGCCTTTTGTTATTCTTTCTGACTGTGTGATAAAATGTACATACCTGAATAGCTTGCGGCCAGGCACTCACGTCTTTATTGAGCAGATTCCTTAGGATTTATCGTCCATAAGCTTTCAGGTAGAAGGCGTGTGTAAACGCCGTGTGATGAGGCTGGATGTACCCCTCCACGCACGCGACCTCAGCGTAAGCGATGGAGTGTATGCCAGATACTTATATTTCTGTGTCACAGTTTTATACCTTGCCACTCATGACTGTTTCTGATTTTCAAAGTTCAAACTGATTGAAAATTGTAACCTAACGCTTGCTATATCAATGATCTTGATTACCGTAGGCTTCCTAAACCGTGCAGTACCGCCACAAAATATGTGTCAGTTTAAAAGTCCCTCGTGATAATGTATGGTGTCAAATATTATCTCATTTTCAATGATTAAATTGCTTTTTCTGATGATGTTAAATCAGATTTTTGGATGCAACAGTTTATTTAACATAATGAAATCATTCCTGTCCTTGTCAACACAAGTACTTTCTGATTGTTTTACCTCTGGCTTAATATACATCCAGCGTTAGGTCAGTGAGAAAAGAATCGACCGATCAACCTGTGTATAACTACCATAAAAATTAAGCTACATTTTTTTACTAAAATTCATTTAAAACCGTTATTGACTGTTAACCTCTGGTATATTACATGTTAATTACGCATTCTTCATCTCAGATGAATGGTATAGTACTTTCCCTGAAGTTTGTATATCTATATTAGACTTTCGGTAATTTTTTTTTTTTTTTGTATGAAATGTGTATGATATGCCAATGCAATCTTTTCCACTCTTACAGCATTCCAGAAGTGAAGTGGTTAACTATTTTGTTATGACAATTAGTTTACTTCAGTTGTGTACAGACAGAGTTTGTGTATGTTCAGCAGGATGTATAGGTCTATCATTACCCATCCTATTTACAGTAGTTATTATGTCACGCATTCATGTAATATTGACCTGGTTCCCACGGAACTCAAGTCAAAAGGTTTGACACTGTTAAATTGTTTGAAGTCAACTTAGTACATGCAGACGTTTTAATACTTCACTGCTTTGCGTTCTATGTACAAGGATTCACAATGAACACCATAGTAAATGTGTAAGTTTGACAATGTTTACATGTTTACACGCTGAATTTTAACATACACTTTTTGCACTAACTTTCAGTAGTTTAACTGGTTGGTATCTAGTTGTAGGCCTACAGACCAGACTTAACCATGACTCTTAGTCCTGAGAATGCTGGTCATCACATTTATACCTGTGTGTGTGTGTACATTTACCTGGTGATAAGCTAAGGGTCTTATGACAGATGTGTTTTGTTGTTGTCATCCCTTTGTAGCTACTGATTACAGGTATGTAGCTGTTTGGCACTATAGTATGTAATGGTATTTTGTACTTGCCTTATCTGTCAGGTATCATGTGGAAAAATAGCCTTAATCATATTGCTGACCTTGAGTTTGATAGGGATGGACTGACCACTCCCAGGCAGGCCAATGACCACTGATTTAGTGGTGGAGTATGACTAACAGCTCCAGCTAAAGCAGCTTATGCTGCAGATTGCTATTAGCCAATGCAGACTTTGATCAAATCAGCCCTGGCATGAGTAATTTCCTTGTTGTGACCTCGTTATGTTCACACTTCACCTGGCACGGCAGTTTTGTTTTCTTGATTTAGTGTTTCCTGAAGCTTGAACATATGAACAGGTCTATGTAAGACATTAAATGTGGTGCAGATGTGTTTATTCAAGGCAAAAAAGTAATAAATCAGATGTCATTGTTGAAAACAAGAGTGATTTGGTGTAAAAAATCTTCGAAGAATGAGCAGTACTTAGTCTATGTTTTATATGCATAGATCTACAAATTTGTGCAGTGCTAATTTATATGTATTTTATACTGTACTTTACATCAAGCCACATGCACGTTATATGAGACAGGAAGTTTTCATTAAATGTACATGTAAGTCCTAAGTTTATTTCCTCACCTGGAAAGAATAAGGCTGAGTAATGATTGATTTGATCTGTGATTTCATCTGTTAATGATTCTGACACTTAATTATGACAGGTCCCTCATGTACTGTATATGTTTGATGACTGTATTGTTCTTCTCACACTGGAAATCTGAATTTGTTTTACTTTCTTGCATTTACTTTTTTATCGATTTGAGTGTGCGACAGGAGATATTTACATGAGGCCACCTGCTGATTGTATGCATACTAATTGAAGAATCTGCCCTACCTCACGGAAATGTACATGTATACTTGTTATTTGGTAAGGTGCTCGTAAAGCTCTCCATACACCTGAGCACGCATTCATGTACCTACAGGAACTCAAGTTGAATGATCGCTGCTGTTAATTACATGGAAGTCACTGTTATGTGCATCAGATAAACATCTTAATGAAGTGAATATTGGATTAACATTTAGGATTAAAGAAGCCTTTGTCAAGTCCATAAGTGATAGGTAAAAATGGTGGGAGTTGTCTGTTAATAATTATATCAAACACTGCTGTCTTGTGTGAATGTGACTTACAAATTGATGTCAGGACTCAACAAATTAAAGGCAGTTATTGTGAGTGTTTGAGATGTGCCTGAGGCAGTACACATCATCTTATGGGGGCATGATTCTCTGGCTTGACTTTAATCCAAGTGACCAGCATACCTTTCTCCCGTGAATGTCTGGGATGATTTTGTTCACAGCTTCTAAGGTCATTTCAGATAATGTGTGAGTGATATGCATGACTGCTTGACCCTCATGTTTCATAAGGTAAGATTTTCAAACTGTAGGGTTGTGTTTGTATCTTTATTATCAGAAAGTCTTTGCTTTGTTTGTTCTATAATGTATACTGCTATAAGTAATGTTCGAAAAAGTCATCAATGTCGTACATACAAATATGAGGAATCCTTTACCTTATTTCACTTTTTCACGACACAACTTACACGTACATAATGTCAGTATTGACCAAAGCATTTCATTTTGTTGAACTGGAACAGTTAATTGCCCTCCTAAAGTATAAGGCTTGTGTTTACAATGAACACAGTGTGTTATATACATGTATGCATGATGCATGTAAATAAGTTTTTTTCTGATTGTTGTATGAGATGAGAATACTGCCACTTTTTACAGTCAGGTACATGTACCAGGGTGTACTGCATCACTTAAATTACTGAGTAATTTATGTAATGCTAGACATGTAAATGTAGTAGTGCATGCCCAGATATTGTAGTTTACTATACATTTACTATACATGTTCATTTCTAACATGTATTGCTCATAGAACTTGTTTAATTTCTTGTTCTAAGTGATTTAACACAGCAGTTCAACATCATTGAAAAACAACACACACTTTTTTCTGTTGGTAAAGTTACATGTTCATGAACACATATGGTGTAGATGTTGTAATATCATCTCAACCAGGCTGACATCTTGTAATGTCATTAGTTAAATGCTCTGATTGTTTTATAACCTAGGGCTAAATATCATGGGCCTGCTGTTGAATTGAATCTTCTTCCGGTAAATTGTTTTAATGTGAAGTGTTTTATCTTATATTAGCGCTCTTGTTGGTAATCTGAAATGCAGCAAGTCTGTAATTGGATGGCTAATTTCAGTGATAATGTCAGAGTGTTTTTTGTAAATGTGCTTTTCCTTGTTGCTGCGGTTTTGTTTTTTTATTTGTCTCTTATTTCCAACTCGTGTCATCACACTACATAAATGGATTTCTTCTTTATTTGGAAAGAGCCTTCATTAATCCATCATTTACATGTCATTTCTGTGCTGTCTGACAAAAGAACAAAGTTCTTGCATACGCATAGAAAACACACATGTGTCCTAAATATGTAGATTTTCCTGGATTAACACTAAAGCAAGAAGTTGTGACACATACTATAATGTGTTGTGTACCATTCCTACTAAGTTAACCTTGATCACACCAAATGTTGAAGTAAGAATGTGCTGGTAAAGAAATTACTGGCTGTACATGTACTCAATGTATTATCTTGAATTCCGCAGCAGTGATTCAGTTTAGTAAAATTTACACTACATGTGCTGTAGTTTGTCTCCTTTCTTTCAGATCAAGAGTTTATTTGAAGCATTTGTGAAAGCAAGGGATATTGATTTATACTTTTGTTCCCCTGACTGAACTGCACCAAATACTGCTGGATTTTGATAATTGTTACTGTGCAGGTGTATATTTCTTTTATTCTGATGAGTTATTGGTTACTGGTTTCCAGTTTTGATCAAGGTTTCAGATTCATTTTTTGGCCAAGTTCAAGTTTCAAAAGCCTGTTTTGTCCATGCATTTTCAGTATTTAACATGGGATGTATGTTTCCCATGAACCAGAAAACAATGGTACAGTACATGCACTGTATAAATAAAATTTTACTGAAACTCTGATGTTGCACTTCTGCCTCGTCTAAAGCATTTCCTTGTGAATCTGACATGTGTTTTGTGAGGCATACATGCCTATATCAGTAGCATGGTGTGAATGAGTTACTGATGAGGCAGCCAGTCGAGTGTTGTTCCTACAGAAATACCAGTCTGCCTGCCAGTACTAATATTGTTGAGAGCCCATGGAGTAATAGCCAGGGCTCTCCCAGTTCATTAGTAGGGGAAGGGAGGTTATGTAACACCCCTAGTCCAGGAATGCACAGGCTGCTGCCTGCTGGGTCTGCCAACTGTCAGTGTACATTTCTCAACATCTGTTGTGTTTGGCATAAATATCGCCAGAATCTGTCAGAATGTTACAGTGATATGATGTCAGAATTTTAGAATCCCACATTCTGCGAGTCATGTAATCTGTTGAAGAGTCACAGATGAATTGTTTTTCTTAACGAAATGCAGCAAATTCAAGTAGAGCTGCATATAATATGCTTGTAAGCCAGACTGGTGTTGTGGGTAGATTTTTAGCGTATTTACAGTGTCATTGATGCTGTAATGCCAGATACTTGAGGTATGTAAGCAGGCTGTTCTGATCCTCCCTAACCATGGTAATCTAGAGCTACTTTCAGGTAGATTCCAACCTTTTCTCTCCAGTGTCTAAATGTCATAATGTGTCCTGACAATTACATGCACACGTACAATGTATTTGTGCATGTCTCTAGCTGTGTAGAGCTGAGTGTGCGGTGAAAACCTCTTAGTTACTGTGCCACTAAAATCTGTTAGCAATTTGGTACTAAGGAGACAGTAAAGATGGAATTTTGATATTAATTAACAAGACACTTTTTTCTTGTCATTCACAGTGTGTACATGGTTGTAAAAGGTGCTTGGCTACTGCACAAACTGCAGAATGAATTAAATGAGAGACGTTCTTAAAACAAATTATGTACATTGTACATGTAACTCATGTATATTACATTATAGCATGTACAGATATAAATATGTCATGAACCACTATATTCAGTGTATTTCTTCATATATTATTAGAAATTTTATAAAAAAAAAAACAAGGTCGAGTTGTACATGCAGTGGCTCTTTCATGCAAGTTAATCATGAACAGGTACAAATGTACATGTGTATAGGCTACAGTTTCTTACTTTCACTGTCCGTATGCATCTACAAAAAGTTGCTAACAAAACAGTAATATTGCTCATGGGTAAAATTGGGTTTTGAGAAAATGCATTCATTCTGGAAAGATGTTTTATTGGGCATTTATTAGGAAGTAATTGGGCCTGATTCTGTAAGGCTGAAGATGGTTGTTATTCAGTGCTCAGTGGTGTTTGCTTACCTGACAATAGCTGACACACTTGCGCTGTGTGTCCATTGACAGTCAGCTGAACCTTGGGATCCTGTCTTTTTGTGTGCAAGCATGTCAAGTGGTAGATTTCAGAAATTTACAGTGTGAATGTCTCTTCACTCTGCCTGTTGGCCCATACAGGTAATGTCAACTCCCTGGTGTACATTTCAGGTACTTGATACAGCATTCAGAAAGGTACATGTATCTTCATATTTTATCTTGAGAAAAGACTATCATATAATATTAAATGTCGGAATAGTAAACATTGAACTGTATATACGTCTAATGTGTAACGCATACAATGTAGCTGTGATGAGGATTTCACAATATGACGCAGCTTAGTGGACGGAATGAGGGCAAAAAGTTTTGCTCACATCATTATACGATGAATATGAAATTGCCAATCTGGTTTGTATTTCCTATGTTTGGTTAATTTTATATGTTCATAGTTAAAAAAAAACTGCAGGAATGTCGATCTATTTAATTGGGTGAGACTGAAAATTTACAGAAACAAAAAATCTTGGTTGTGTAGTGAATTTTAATCATTGAAAAAGTGGTTTCACAATCTGAACATCGTAAAAAGAAAGCATAATGTGTTACATGTAAATTCACTCTGTCCATGAAGTTGTTTTTGTAGGGTAATTGACAATCATGGCTCTAGAAGTTGATGAATTTGTTTTTTGCTCCAGTACTGACAAAAAAATGGAAATAAAACCCAGGGGCCTGAAGTGCTGTTGTATATAGTGTGATATAATTAAGAGATTTATATGCACTGTACACTTACATGTATGAACCTGATAGCCTGTTGTATACCCACTTGACAAAAGGAACTTACAATTCCTGGATTTCACGTGTCTTCATGCTGCTCTGGACATCCTGCTGTAATAAAGCTACATAAACAGGTTCAGGTCCTGTTCTACATGTACAGGTGCACATTTAATATAGGGTTTTCTTTTTTCAGTACATGTATTTTGTTGATTGACACTGTTGCAGTGCTCAACAGAGAGGGACTTGTAAAAAAAAATTCAGGTCATTTTAGTTTTTGGCCTATGATTTTGAAATGTGCTTGTATCTCCAGTTCATGTACAGCTACACATATACCTGTTTTTGTATATATTATACCCCCGATTTTGAGGGACGAAGCTCTGTTAGTGTGACGTCAGTGTTTTTTTTTTTCTCCTTTCTTGTGTGCAATTTGTATCACGGTTAAGTGCCTTTCTGCTGAAAGTTAAGGTAATTAAATACATTAGTTATAGTACTTAATTGTGGTGTCAAAACTATTGCACTGGTACATCTGGGGAAACATGTTATACTTTGTGTGCCTGGACACAGTAATGGCAGCTGGCATAGCTTGACCATCTGACCAAGGTAAGGATTTATGTAGACATTACCCGAGGGTGAGGACATCATTATAGGTTCCTGTGCGATTGATCTTTTAGGTCAACTAATCAATAAGCCAGCTAACTCCAGTGTTGGCTGTAAAAGTGATCACCTGTGCTCATTTTGCAGGTTCATGTACATTAAGGTCTTTTTCAGATAATGCTGATGGCAACGAACACATTGTGGATTCAAACCTGTCCTCCTGACAGAATTTGAAGATCCCTCTCTTATAGGTTTTGGGAACTTAACAGCAAGCATTCGACAACTCACAGAGGTCATTTGACCAGTCTGTCGTTTGTTGAAGACAACTTCCACTGGTCAGTTTGCATATTATCTCTATGTGGGAAAGTTTGTCAATGACCAGCCAGAGTTCAGTGGTTTTCCCTGGGCAAACCAGCCTCCCCTACCCATAAACTACCTGCTGTCACATAAGAGAAAAATCCTTGAGTATGGCATTAAGTAACAATGAAATAAAAAAAATAAATTGAAGATGATAATGCAGTTAGTTAAGGTGCAGACCTGTGGCGGAAGTTGTCTTCAGGTATGGTCATGCTGTGGAGACAGCTGTTGACCACAAGTCATTCAAGCCATTGACCAGACAAAACAAACATGATCACACAGCCACATGACAATGCTCTGTCCACTCACATCAATTTGTGGATTTTTGTCAAGTTGTTGCCAGCTGTGGATTTGCTCATGTAGGGATGTTGACAGAGGTTTGCCGGTGTTGACTGTTACATGTATGAACAGTTGTAACTGTGCAGAACTGTAACATGGTTTGCACATTTGTCCTACAGAAGACAAACACCTTATCCGTCGCCCCCCCCCCACACGCATACATTCCATAATGAGATCGCCCATGACCTGGTGGGGGAATTTTGAGGTGAGACTGGACTTAATTGTAATGGGTCAAAACCACATTTTACACAGGTTACTTTTTTCTAAATCTTGTGTAAAATGTGACTAGTCAGAGTTGCATTTTACTTCAACGATTATTGCATGATTAAAATGAATGTAGACATGAATGAGTTCCACCGTCAACCTGGAAATCGGAAACAATCATGAACAGGTACAGTAATCACTAATGCGACATGCCTGGACTATGAAATCTATAAAGGCTGTAGAGTGGAACTGTATATTGTATTGAGGGGCAGTCGATGGGATAAAAATTCATTGGTTTTGAAGTTCCCAATAGCTGGATATATGTGTGTATAGAAAAGAAGATAAAAAGCGAACGTAGCATGGCATCTATGTTTGTATTCTCAGGTGTTGGTGTATTTTTATTGCACTGAATTCACTTCTCCATTATCCTGTTAACAGCAAAATTGGATTTTGGTGTGAAACAGTTGTGGGTATTTAAATATAGAAAACAGCGTATCATGGCCGTGGACAGGGAATTGATAGAATTCCCTCTGTCACTGCTCATAGTTACATGTAGTTGTGTAAGTACGTGTTGTCTTGCATTTGTTAAAGATCCCTTGTTTTCCCTTGTGTGGTGTGGGAATTTTTATGTGGGAAAGTTGGTAGGTAACTTTTTAAAGGTTGCTGGGTTATCCTGTGCAAACCTTTGGTTTCCTCTATCGATGTAAATGCTTCAAAATTTTGAGTACTGATTTGGTGTTAAATGAAAATCAACCAATCAGTCAACTATTATAGAGTTAGTATAGTCTGTATGTATACTATATACATTATGCAGTGGGCACTCCAGTGAGTCAGGCATCGCACAGCGACATCTGTCCATCCTTAGACTGATATAACCACATGTAACTGACCAATCATAGCTCTTCAGTGCAGACAAGATAGCATGTCAGTCTTCCATACATGACCAGATGACCAGAGGAATGGTCAGTGGCTGCGGACAATGACCGCTGCCTAGTGTGGAGGTAGCGACAGATTTATGTATAGACTGCAGACATCAGCAGAATTCCTGTAGTTTATTCTGACGTGATGGACACATCCCAGCAGTAATACTCACAAGGCTTCTGAATTATTGAGAGTTCTATCACCTATATAGGGAGGTGTGTCATGCCTGATATCAGAACACACAGCCTTGTGTATAGATATATCAGAGTGCATACTTGTGGAAAATCAAGCTGGAGCCTCTGTACAACCTAGAACATCTTACCACATTAAGCTAGCTGAGTTTATTTGAAGCTTGGTTATCTTGTAGCCATGATTTAACTCCCGGGGCACCGCAGATGAATGGTTTAGTCAATTACAGCAGGTTAATGTTCACTTGTTCAGTGACCTCCAGAGAGTCAAGGATGTGGAAGAAAGTGAAATATTAAATCTGTCCTGTAATTAAATTTATTGATTCTGCATGACTGATTCCTGAAGGTTTTGTTGTTGCTCTGCATGTAAATCTTGCTTGTCTCTGTCAGATCAGAGAGATGGTGTAGATCTGTTTGTGAGGCGGTCAGTGGGTCATGTGTATTGATTATTTCTAGACTGATTTTGTCTTAAGAGGGTAACTAAGGAGATTTCCTCAGTGTTTCTTTGTTTGGTTCATGTAGTTGCATACATTAAAATGTGCCTGAGTATTAGTATTTTGTGAGATGGTAGTGCCATGTATGTATATCTTTTCTGATAACATTTTTTTCAGCGGGTCACCCAGCCTTAATTGTTTGATGACAATCACTATAAAGGAGAATGAGTGCACAAAATCTTGATCCTGATCAAACAGCTTGCCAGATTAGCTAAGGATAACTTAGTTTGAACTGACTTGCATATGTACATGTATCATGGTACTTACATGTCAAGGACAGCCACACACATGTACATGGTACTTACATGTCAAGGATAGCTCACACATGTACATGGTACTTATATGTCAAGGATAGCTCACACACATGTACATGTATCGTACTTATATGTCAAGGACAGCCACACATATGTACATGTATCATGGTATTTATTTGTCAAGGATAGCTCACACACTTGTACATGTGTAATGGTACTTAATGTCAAGGACAGCCACACACATGTACGTACTGTGCATGAAGCTGACTTACTGTCATGTTGTTTCAGCTATATCTTCCTCCATGAGGACTTGTAGTCCATTTTCCATATATGGTACTCTACATACACTGGTACGACTGTACATGTATGTCTCTGTTAATCAAGCCTTTTGACAGCCCTGTATAACCATTATTTTCTATTGTTTGGATTAATCTCTAGCGTATTACAAGATAATCGTTAGTTCAAATCTGGAACCCATTAATTTGTCCATGAGTCCCTGCAGTATATATGTCAAAACTTCTTGTAAACTTGGTGTGTTTGACTTTGCTGGGGTTCTTTGTGTGGTTTGTGAACTGAGTAGTAGTGTGACCATTTTTACTTATCCTGTACTATAGTGTACTGATACAAGTTACGGGACTTTGTCAGCTTTAGGGTTGTTGGTAACCTGAGCACAGCCCAGCATAGGCTACTAATTAAAATCGTCAAAATGGTAAAGTCATTTAGAAAAAATGAGAAATCTTTGTTCAGGACGATGTGTCAAGCTGGTTTCCACTTCATCTTGTCATGTGGGTGGGAAATTCCAGCAGGCGTGTGTGTGTGTGTGTGTGTGTGTGTGGACTGATTTGGTAATGAGAAACACACCACTTCCCTATTTGTCTTCAGCACACGTGTCATCGTGACTTTTGATATATCAGGAAATAAAGAACCTAGAACAAAGCGTTACTCATCTCGGGTTTCTACATTGTGACATCCTCTTCACTGATATAAGGAAGATCACCAGCCAGATATGTTCACCGTTAGAGTGAGAGGTCGGTTTTATGTGCATGTTGATGTTATAACAATATAGGGCTATACTGTTTGATATCTGGTTTTAACATTAGGTAAGGCTGTGATGTTGGGATCAGTGATCAGAACACACTGTAGATGTATGTGTAACAAACATCCTGCTAATCACCCTGTCAAAGCCCACTGAAGCAGCAATAGGTTAGAAGACTTATTATGATTATTTTTTTTTTTTTTTTTTTTTTTTTGTCAAGAAATTATCACAGAAGTTGAAATTATCATAAAGTATTGACACTGACAATTGTTCCTCTGTGTGCACAATTTTTCCAAAATCCTGTGATGTATATGATTCCCACCTTTGCTTGTACAGGTACATGTATATGTGTAAGGCCAGGGATGGCTGTTAAGATGTGTACATGACGTACCGATGTACCAGTTATCAGTGTTGAGATGCAACATGCTGATGGTCGTGTTTCCCCGGGGCTCGATTCGATTTCATCCCACCATAATGTGTGCTGCCTTCATACATGTGAAATATTTCTTGAATATGGTGTAAAACACCAATCAGATAAATAAATAAATTAATGCTGATGTAGAAGCCAATTGAACTCGGTGTAGTGTCAAAACAGTGTGGGCATGAATTATGTACTTGTTTGTAGGCTGTGTTTCAATCAGCAATTATACATGTAGTGATCAGGTAAAGGCAGTCATTGTTGAACTCTGACTCCTTTGCCAACTTGCCTTGTTTGTGAAAGGTTAGGCCCTTAGTAAGGGCCTTTTTTTAGGAGAAGAGTGGTAGGGGTTTGGGGGTACGGAGAGACAGTGCCTCAGTAGGGTCAGTCAGGTAAGGTCAGCAGGCCTGTCAATCAACTTGTCTTAACTCCTCACAGCAGAAATGTTCAAACACCTCCAGGAACTTTAAAAGCATGAAAGCCTTTAAAAAAAAGAAGCAAGAAAACCAATTAATTTATCTGGAGTTACATATTTACTATTCACACTAATTTGTCATGAAAGTATCAAATTTAAATAGTATATGATATTTACCCTTTTGATAGAAGTGTTTCATGACATTGTATGACTTCTTACACCAAGGAAAGTAAAACTGTGGAGTGATTTGAAATGTTGAGATTTTTTGGAGGTTTACATCCCCTTGTGCTTGACCAGTCTGACTGTCAGCTGTCCATCAGTTTACACTGGGCTCAGTATGGCCTCCTGGAGGATCAGTCTGTAGACTTGGGGCCACAGCTGGGTGAACTGGAATCCTGCTAGACTTCTCAACAGACACTGGTCAGGCAATAATGTTAAGGTTTACTGTACTGCATTTACATCTACATGTACTACATGTGAAAGTTCTGTAGTAAATTATTTATATTCAGGTGCAGAAAAATGTTTGTATATTTTTTTTAGAGTGCATGAATTGACATCTGGGCAAAGCTATCAGACTGATCATTCAATTTGACAGTCAGTTTAACTGCAGTGTAGTCTAGAGTAGAACATCAACACTTACCAGTGATGATCAACCTTTCAGCTTTCCTGATAAATGCTGATAAATTAACATGCTGTCAGGCAATGTGTTTCAACTCAAAATTCTTGCTGCCAAAAAAGTATTTGGAACTGAGAGAAATGTGACATTAACTTTGAGCGATGTTTGTTGGCTTGGGTTAAAAGCTGTACTATCAACCAGCTAGTGGTTGGGGGAGGTGGGAGGTGGACTCCCTG